>NC_084825.1:47409364-47709364 GCF_958449725.1 Rosa rugosa
AAAGGAGAAAACTGTTTTACGTAAGTTAGCCTGATCATGTTGCTCTCTCACTTTTTCACACTACCGTTGACATTTGCATTGTCTTGCTTGTATATTCTTAAATCATCCATTGTCCGACTTAATGTGTTAGTTTGCTCATACTAGCTACATCCACTTGCGATATTAGGTTGATTACTCCTGTGGTATTTAGCAACATTTTTACAGTTGATTTGCTGTTACACCTTCAGACGTCTGGCTACATGTACGCCTATTTAGGAACATGTGTTAATAATTTAACCAGACTTTTTATCCCTCTGAAGAGTGGTTTTAAGTTTATAGCTCATACACTATAATAACTGTCTATTGGAAACATGAACTAAATGTCTGCTTTCTTCAGATAGAAGGTTTCGTCCCCTTACCATAAGCTTAAAAAAAAAAAAAAAAGTCTTTAGTTGATCTAAAAGAATGTCAAGTAGGGAGGAAGTCTAATGGTTACTCTGACATGCATTCTCCTCATGAACCTTTATACCGGATAGTATAATTTGGCGGTGAAATGAATCTCAATTACTCATTTTCATGTAGTTAAAATTAGTCTATCCCAGTACATAGAACTTCAGTCTCTTCATTTTGTTTTTCAGAGATGGGATTCATTTATCAGCTGAAGGGAGCAAAATAGTGGCGGAGGAGATACTGAAAGTACTGAGAGAAGCTGATTGGAAGCCAAGTTTACACTGGAAATCCATGCCAACAGAATTTGCAGAGGATTCACCATATGATCTTGTTGCTGCTGATGGAAAGACGACGTTAAATCCCTCCGAATGGACGTTTTATAGAGATTTTCACTGGAACTCTCTATAAAACAGAGTTTCCCTTTCGGAGGCTGTGCAGTTGCATATTGAAGACTTAAGTATCCACTACTCCATGGGGACTCTAGTTTAACTGCAATGGTACTCATCATATTCTTCAACATTAATCGTACAATTATTTTTTCCTGCAATTGGTTCTAGTAGTTGTAGCCTAGCTAGTAGCTAGTAGGCAAAGGTTGGTAAAAGACTTTATTTGTAATAACTTTTGTGCCTTCTCCTTGACAATGATAACTTTCATTCTACTGTGGAATCATATATACTTGGTTGTTTCTCCCTTCTTTCTGTTGAATCTTTGTTCTTGTTACTTTAATCAAAATGTGAAGCGACAACATTGGAATCCCCTATTTAGCAAAATGGCAAATAAGAGACTACAATTTGTTGGATGGTCATACTCAAAACACACTCGGGTTATGCATTGTCCTTACTCACTGTTCAATTTATTTATTTATTTTTCAAGAAACAATCCTGTGTTTCAATTTCAAGTAACTCTTTTTTTTTTTGGTTACAGAAGTAGCCAAAAAGTCCCAAAACAAAAAGAAAAAAAATAAACTAACATTAAAAGTTTAGAACAATTCCCGGTTCTTCTAGGTCTTACAACTCCATCAATACCATCAAGGTAAGCCTGAGAGGCAGGAACAGGAATCCTTGAAGACTAGGAGCATGCTCATTACTTTTTTTGGCCAAGACATTAGCTGTCATGTTGAACTCACGAAAAATATGGTGATCTTGTAGACTCACACTTTTGATTCTCAATAGAGAAACAGAGACCGACAAACCGAATCGGTTTCGGCCTTCGGCTCCAAAACTGGGCCTGGACCTGGACCGAAACCTTCTCTAGCATATTGGGCCCGAATTGAAGCAAAACAAAAGTAATAGAAAAGTCTTTATCTAGATAAAAGAGTGAGAGCGGCGACCTCCTCCTATAATTTGGACTTTGGAGTTTTCCCTCCCTTTTCAATTTTTGGATCCTCTTTCTTCCCTCCCTTTCTATTTCTATCGTCTCTTTCACCCACAAACCCGAACCTCTAAAACAACTACTCCCGGTAAGCCTCTACTCCGATTCAATCATTTTCAACTTTACTTTCATCAATTTCAGTTCGAATTTGTGATTCTCATTTCCGATCTGAATCTGGGTTTATAGAGAATTCATGAGGTTTGTGTTGCCAATTGGGGTTTTTTTATTTATTTATTCTGATTCTTCGTTTAAGTTGGGATGTGTGTGTTTTACCAGTTGGGTTTTTGTGGGTTTTAAGCTACTTTTCGGAGATTTTAGTATTCAGCTGAACTATACATGCTTCTGGGTTTTGCGATTTGTTTGAAGAGAATTCACAACCTTCTGATATCGGTGTTCGTTAATTTGGGTAATTGGTGTGAATAATATATGTTGAATCCGTTGGTTCTATTTCTGCAAAATTCGAATTCAAGTCAAAAAAACCCAAATTTGGTTTCCAATGCATCCCTAATGTTTCACTGAAATGTGGGAGATCCGGAGAATTTTAGATTGGTTTAGAGATTTGATTGTTGAATGAGTGTGAAAATTGGAATAATTAACTTGTATTGCATTTTGGGTTCTGGTGCTTTATGTGATATTAACCAGTTCATTGCTTCAGGAATTTGTCTTGGAGTTGCAGGGAAGACTGTGAGGACACCAAGCGGGATCTTTTGTTAAAATGGGAAATTACTATGACATTGACGATATTCTTGCCGAGGAAGAGGTTAGTTCTTGTCTTTTTGTACCCCGGATTTCATCTGTTTTATTTAGACCAGTGTTCTGAATGTGTTTGCTGTTGGCAACCAGCTTGTCTCAGTTGTTTTCCAGAAAGGAGCAAATGGGGTTGGAATTGATCCTAGTGCTGAAGCCTACAGTGTAAGTGACCACAGTGGATTTGGAATGGGTGGTCCTTGGTGAAATGACCATTTCTTATATCTTCTTGGGTGTGTATTGCAGGTCGAACCAGGTTCAAGGGTCAAGCTGCCGTTCTGGCTTGCTTATGAATTACACGCAAGACAAGTAGTGACGATGAAGCTTCCTGCGTGTTTCAATCAACAGTAATGATCCTTATACATCAATTCAATATTTTCAGTTGCCAAATTGTAGGGTCGAGTTACTTTCCCTTTTCACCCATTATCTGGCCTGCAGTCATTAAAATTCAATTAGACTCTAAAATCTGATTTCTAGAAGTTTCTTTTCTGTGGTAGTTTATGTTTTCTTTGTCTCATAATGGAATATGATAAATTGATAAGTCGGTACACCTGATATATTAGATATTCACTGAATGCATGAAGAATGACTTGTTTGACTGAGTAAGTTTACATTTACTCATTAGATAATATATTCAACTCCTGTGGTTTCATATTTTATCAGAACAAGGCTGGAACTGGGGGCTGATGGAAAAGCTGTGGATTTGAGATCTCGATGTCTATACTTCTATGAATTTGGATGCAAGATAGCACCACTGTGAGTCTCTCCAACCCATTTCTTGTATGCATACTTTTGTTAGTGTTCTCTCCTGGTGATATTCTTTTGTTATCTTATAATAGGTAGATATTTAATTTGTGTGATCCCCTTGTGACAGAGGAGTGAGAGAGTGCATGGCTAAAATCCATTATGGATCAACTATTTTGTTACTGTGAATTTGCTTCTTTGTCAACGTAAAATTGAGTACTCCCAAAGCAAATTAATTTATCAAAAGTATTGGTGTTTATGTCAGTTAAAAATTTCAGGTAAAGGGAATTAATTTCTTAGTTTCCTAATATTGTCTCATGAAATCCAGGTCCTTACAATAGATGAATATGGGTATATTTGACACAGAAAGAGTGTGAAAAATCTCAAATCAAAGCAGAAAGTGAAAAACCAGTATAATCAATAACATATTTTTGTTATTATGTTGATTATAGGATAGCTATCTGTTGTTGCTCAATCCACAGGCCCCCTTTTCTCTCTAAATACTGTGATACCTATTTGTGCAACAGTTGCAATGTTTTGTGTTGCGAAATACTTGCTTGATGACAAATAAATGATACAGGCCACTCAAGTTCACTCTGTTGGTGAATAGTTTCTGAATAATCAAGCAATACAACTGGATGATTTCCATGTTTATGTTGTTTTGGTGGTATATTGTTGATCTCCTAGTTTATGTACTTTATGCTGTCCATGTTTTTGGGGCCTGAAAATTGATTTTGACTAGTATTTTCTTCAATGATGGACAGGGTTGGTGATAGAGACATGGGATCATTCCTGTTATCTGCATTCAGAAACAGGTATCAGGAAGTCCTGGCCAAGGCACATTCTGCAGCATATACAGCAGCTTCAAAACTCTTGACGCTCTTAACAAAAGAAGAAATCAACTGTGAGATTTAAACTACATAATTTTATCATGTCTTGACAATTGTGTGTCTCATATATGAATTTTGACAGATAATATCTATGGATATGTAATTGCAGTGTATGAGGCAGCTCAATCCTCCATGGCAGCCTTTAAGAAGTGGCGGATGGGTGGCCCGAGATTGCAGAGAGCTTCCGTACTTGGGAGGAAGAGGAAATCAACTGACTAGTTGCGACCTTTACTCTGCTTCTTCATCTTGTCTGACTCATTATAACAATTTGATATATTTTTCTGGTTGGTGTATGATTATCATTGTAAGTTTGTAATATAACTTCATAAGCTCAAGCTTAGCAGTACTTCGATTGAGTTAAACTTTGTAATAGCGGTTCCAAACAAGAATACACCCTCTATTCCCAACATGATGTTGGGGATTTTGGTTAAATTGACAAGTTTTCCAGGAACTTTTGCCTTTCACGAAGATTCCTTGGATACAAGTTTGGCCCATAACATGTATAACTTCCATTGATCTTTTCCCTTTTCCATAGGATAAATGTATGTTTGATTTGGTCACTTGCCTACCCATCAATACAAACACCAAACTTTATCTTCTTGTATCTATTATACCTAGTTTGTTCTATAACAAAATTTCAATTCTACACCCACACTCATCTCTTCGAGCTCCTTATTGATTGGTTTGACTTATGACAGGACAGTTTAATACAAGATCTATCATTATATACAACCGATTTATAGAATTCTCATTTTCTTAAAAAAGAAGAATTAACAACTAAATGGTAAGTTAGGAATAGTTCTTCAAAGAATCATAAACGAAAATAAGTGCTACATCAAACTAGGTAATAATCAAACGGCTCATTTAGCAACTCTATTATCCACCATATTAGTTTCTTAAAAGATAAAATGAAAAATTATTCAACAGTTCTAAATTACCAAGTGTCGGTAGTCCTTAACAATCTGATTAGTGTATGCAGCCTTATCTTGATAGTGATTACTTTATTTTATTTATAAATACCTCTTTTTGTTTTTATAATCGCGATCACGAGCAAATTCATCGGTTTATGAACCCACGATATTGCTAACTGTGATTTAATAAAAAAGCGATTGATGATTTTGTTGCCACCGAACCCAAAGCAGACAAAGAGACCTACCTACCACCTGCCAAACCGATCAAAAAATTTCCATGCAGCTCACATGACCACCCGCGAATCCTCCTCCGGACTCGACTCTTCGAGCATGGACGATCAACCCACCAAACGCACCGTTTCACTTGATCCGGAACCCGAACCCGAACCCGAACCCGGCGGCGAGGTCTGGGTCGAAAACTTCAACCGCAGCTTCCGCCAGGTCCAGGCCGTCCTCGACCGCAACCGCGCTCTGATCCAGCAAGTCAACGACAACCACCAGTCCCGGATTCCGGCCAACATGGTCAAGAACGTCGCCCTCATCCAGGAAATCAACGCCAACATCCGCAAGGTCGTCTCGCTCTACTCCGACCTGTCCTCCGATTTCTCCACCGTCTTTCCCAACAAGGAGCGCTGCGAGCCCAGCTAGTCCGTCCGTCGGCGTTTTCCTAAAGTAAAATTACTGATCTGCCATCGCTTTGATTTTGAATTCAATAATCGCTGTGCTAGGGTTTCTGGGAGTGCTATTGTGAGTCTTGTTTGGTGAATAAAATCGCTGAATCGAATAATGCTATAGTATAGCTTGTCATGTGTTGAATTTGTGAACATTTTCGTCTTGTGTGGACCTTTAATTTGAGGTTTGATTGCGAAATTTTTCGTAGTTGTGATTGGATATTGTAGCTCATGTGCTTAATTTTGATGTGAATGCATTAATTTTGGAATGTGTATCTTTAACTCTAGTGATTAAATCTCCAAGCTGAAGTGAGTTTTGGGGTTAGTTTAGTACATTGTGTGGTTGATAGGCTTGTTTTGATCATTTTGCGGGAGAGAAAGGTAGGGGTGTGGTTGGGTTTGCTGTCAAATGCCTTGAAATTGCTTTAGAAACTACATAACTTGCTTCGTTGATGTAGTCATAAGCCGTGATCTGTGATGCTTATGAAATTTTGTGTTCTTGTTTTACAAGGAGGATTACAGTGCAACTGCTTTCCTGTTGAACCTGCCAAACTAAAGACGAGGTACTTATGGCTTTTCGCTCAATGCCTTGTTCGTTGCTAGGCCTCATGTTAAGCAATCTTCTCAGCAGGTCAACACGGAATGTTCAGATGAGTAGCTTGTTATTAGTTAGGATCTGAATTTGGGTGGTGAAGAATGTGTACATGCTGCTCATAGTAGAGGGCAACTTCTCTCACCTATTCTCATGAAAGAAATTTGCGACCATCGGATTAGCAACTTCTGAATCTGTTTGGTTAAGTTGTATTGTGGATCTGCTCTGCTATAGTTCTCTGCCTTGTATTGTAAAAGACCACTATATCAGTCCTTTTATCAACCTCCCGTGATATTCTTACTGAGACATTGATTACTGAATAGTAAGGAAGAAACTCTTTCGTTGCCTTCCAAGGATTCAAGAGTATCATCATTTTGAAGATCTTTTACCTGATTTAAGTTCATGGTATAAGCATAAGAAGTCTAGACCTCTTATCTACAGTTCCTGTACTCCTGTAGTATCTGTGTTAGGCTTGAAACTGTTCTGGAGGTCTTATGATTCAATCACTTTGCAGCCTAATATGATCAGAACTCTAGAAGTGCGGGCATATTGGCAATTCCTGTTTCAAGCTTGTTTATCTTTCAGTTCACTTATATGCTCATTACCTGTTGTTGATTATGAGGCTACTGGATTCTGTTGGTTCATTTCAGGCTTTCAGCTTTGTTTTTGATGTGGTTCAATAGCAAGTGTGCTGTTAGGAACAGTCAACAAATTCCATCATTAATACTAATCAATGTTATACCATTTGTATCTAGCTTCTCTTATGACCTCAATTTTGCTAGGGTCGTTCATTCAAGCTGATTATATGTTACCCATTGTTAAGCTTCTTTTCTTGGAGTTTCTTCCAATGACATAATAAACTCAAGGAACAATTTGGTGATTCACGATCAATTGCAACTCTTCATGGAGTTGAAGTAGTGGAAGTAGTGAGCAACTTGATGTGTACAATTAAACCAAATTTCTTTCTAAATATTAAGCCGCTAACGTGCAATATAAGCACACAGTATGAACAACAATATCTCAACTAGGCAATAGTTGCTTATCATTTGTATTAGACCAGTCACATCGGAAGTTCACTGATATGCCCATCTTGTCATTTTATGAAAGAGTAGGGTAGGCTGGTCACATCGGAAGTGCACCGCTGTCTTTGATAACAACCTCACTCTTAGTATCCCATCCGATCCTCCTACTCCTACAACCTTGTACACAACGTCCATTCCAGAAAGCACCTTGCCAAATACAACATGGTGACCTTCCAACCTGTGAAGAAAAGGATAACCAAATGCAAGAATGTAAGTTATTGAAAACATTATATGCAGAGATAGAGGTAGATCTGTCAACAGCTTCTTTTTCGCCCAGTGCATGGATCCTCTGGCAATTTTCATGTCCAAACTCAAAATGATAACCTTGCTCACAATTACTACTTGATTGACCTAGTTTGCCTGTTTGAGGACACCATATTTGGAAATTCAACAATGAATATATCCCCACAAGTTGGAAAGAAGAAAAAAGTACCAGCTAGTTTTGACAGTTGTGATGAAGAACTGTGATCCATTGGTGTCTTAAACAGAATTTGCCATTGATAAATAAGCTGTTTGTCGCACAAAAGGACCCGGAACTCAAGATTACTGGGAAATTAGGAATACACATATTTGCAGTATCTACATTTTGGAAGAACTTTTGCAATAGTAACTACTCGGAAACAAGGAAGAGTTTAGCTTGCCTGGTCCAGATGCTTCACTTTGAAGTTTTCATCTGCAAACTTATCACTATAAATCGATTCTCCACCTCTTCCATCGCCAAGAGTGAAATCCCCTCCCTGAATCATAAAGCTGGGAATAATCCTATGAAATATACTTCCTTTGTAGTGCAGAGGTTTCATACTCTTTCCAATTCCCTTCTCCCCTGAAACCCAAGCCTTCGTTAAACTCAAAAGTAGCAATAGAAAAGCCATAGCTTCCATTTAATCATGGAAATACATTAGGAATAAGGCAGGTCATCACAAGATCACAGTAATTAATGGAGCTTAAGTTACTTGGCTACCAGTGCAAAAGTGCTCGAAAGTTCTCTGCATTTGATACACAAACTTTGGTTAACTATTTCATCACTGGACAGATAATACAAGCATATTACACCGGATGAATTACTGGGTACCGACCTATGGTTTTTGGAACTGTTTTTCCAAAGAGACCCATGACTATGCGACCTGAAAGACAACACAATGTGAACAAATCAAGAAAACAACATTAATCTACCGAAAGACACCCATGACTTAACATTTTCTCCGAAGTTTTATGTTTTGGGAATTGGGGGAACACAAAGTTTCAACCTTCATTTAACACAATCATATACCGGAACAAATTAGCAACTAGCCTGAAAAACTTTGCTAATCTGTTAAAGAATTCATACCAATGGGTTTTCCATCGATTTCGATATCGAAGAACACTTGGTGAGTCACTTGTTCCAAATTGTGATGCCCCGGAAATTCGTATTTATTTTCTGAGGATTTTCCGGAATTAATTTTATGGTTATTGGACGGTTTCGTGGCTCGTGGATGGAGCGGGAGTGTTTCGGATGAATTTTTATTCGAAAAGTGTAGATTTAGAGGGGGTTCAAGGTTGACTTTTGATACGTTGGGATTCTCCGAAAACTTCCTTCACGAAAGTTGTAGAGCGCGTCGATACGAGTTCGTTGACATGCGGAATGCGTCAATCGGAGTTCGTATGAAGAAGTTATGACCATTCGAAGAAGTTTCCATTTTGGTATAAATAGAAGTTTTCCGAGTGAGAAATTTACTATTTCCATTTTTGGAAACTGATATTTCTCTCTCTTCTCTCTCGGCTGCACCTTCAGAATCAAAAATATCCGGCTGACCCGACCCGGATCCGGACGATCCGACCCGGCCAGAACTCGCAGCTCCGGCGATATCTGGCCGTGAAACTTGGTCAGCTGGTTCGTCTCCTCCGTCTGGTTGTCTTTGTGGCGTCCTCTAGCGGCGATATCCACCGTGTAGGGCACAGCAAGGCGGTGCAGTTTGGTGTTTTCGGACCCGACCGGAAATGCTCGTTCATGTGACGGCACGGCTTCAAGTTTCCTTCTTTGGATTCGTGGGAGCCCTCTGAATCGATCTATGATGTTTGTTTGGATCGATTTACGTGGAAATCGGTTCAACTCGAATTGAACAAAAATTCAAAGCTTGTGAGGTAGTTTTCGACCCTTTATGCTTGTTTTCTGACTTCGAGCTAGTTATGAAAATTCACAAGCATGCTTAGATGAACATTTTTGATGTTGGGAGTTTTGGGAAATAATGAGTTTTGGCCGGCGGCGGTGCGCCACCGCCTGTGGCGGCGTTCTGGTGGTGTTCTGGCCATCTAAGGGACTGTTTCTAGTATTATATATGTTCTACTCGTTGATACGAGCGTTTCGATATATAATATGCAAATTTTGGAGTTCGTATGGATTTGTTAGATTTTTACCGTTTCATACCGGTGGATTTATTCAATCCGTGAGGATCCGAGCGTCCGATCGATTTGTGGTTCGGACATATCGATCGTATAAGTATTCTGGAGACATTGGGTGGTCTCGGATGTGGTTTCGCCTCATTTGGCGTCACTTTGGGAAATTTGGTTCGATTTAGGGTTTCAGACGTTATTCCTTGTGTTTCATTGACTGAAGCAAGGCTGTACTTTCCTTAGGTACTTGACGAAGTATTCTTGGACGGTTAGTTGGTGGTTAGGCTGTTTTGTTCTGTATTGAAGACGCAGCGGGAGTTTCGAGGTGAGTAATCTCACAAGGTTCATTTACGAACGGAATACCTTTATCGTTTTGAGAGTTATTTAGTAACTGTAAACTATAGTTGGTATTAGTAGGCATTCATGAGCGGATGACTACGTATATATATATTTACGTGATATATATATATATATATATATATATTTTGGTGGGTTTGTGATTTATGAAAACAATATGCATGAATGATGCTTTTTATTGTTTTGGGTTATGGCTTTTCGGAAAACAAATAATTGTGGAATTGTTGATTCGATTTGTTTTGAAAGGCGTTGAGATTTGGGTATGAAAACAATATGCATGGATTGATGCTTTTTATTGTTTTGTGTTATGGCTTTTCTGAAAACAATGATTATGGAAATGTTGATTTCGATTGTTTTGAAAGCGTTGAGATTTGTGTAATGTTTTTGAGTCCTGTGCGACTGCTTTAACGTTTTGCTCCAAGGGACTGTGCAGCCTGAGGAACGAAAGTCTATGACCTTGGGCAGGATATCAGGTAATCACGTCTTTGGCCGGACGAGTGGTTACGTTTTCAGTTAGAGCTCTAATCTGTTTGCCATATAGGTAATTCATGGGGTAACGGGAACTGGTTATTGATAACTCATGACATTACGTGTTTTTAGGGAACAAGGTGTGAGTTGCTTCCTTATTAACGGTTTTTAAGGGGACAAGGTGCAAGTTGTTTTCCTTATTAACGATTTGATAGAAATCAAGGTGTGCGTTGCTTTCTATGGTACAATTATGGTACGATTGATAGAATTCAAGGTGTGAGTTGTTTTCTATGTTATATTTGATAGAAATCAAGGTGTGAGTTACTTTCTATGGTACGATTGATAGAATTCAAGGTGTGAGTTGTTTTCTATGTTATTTTGATAGAATTCAAGGGTGCGTTGTTTTCTATGGTACGATTTTGGTACAATTGATAGAAATCAAGGAGTGAGTTGCTTTCTATGTTTTAATTGATAGAATTCATGTGTGGGGTATTTTCTATGGTACGATTTTGGTACAATTGATAGAAATCAAGGAGTGAGTTGCTTTCTATGTTTCGTTTTAAAAGGAACCAAGGTGTAAGTTGCTTTCTTTTATTTTGATTTGACAGGAAATTAAAGTGTGAGTTATTCTCCTTTATTTCGTGTTTTTTTTTTAAGGAATCAAAGCGTGAGTTGTTTTCCTTATTTCTGGTGTGAGTTGTGTTAACTGTTTTGAGTTACTCATACGGGCTTGCAAAAGCTTACAGGGTTTGTTGTGTGACAACCCAGTACACTATTCAAATGGTGTAGGGGTTAATCCTGCAGGTTAGGATAATCAGGGCTGGAGTGGAGGTAGTGCATTTGCAGCTTTACGGTAGGAAGCCATTTTTGTGACTTTACCGTTGATAAGAACTTCCGTTGTATAGTTAACTCTGAGCGGTATTTACGTTTTATTTTGTTGTTGACAATTTAATTCGTAAGCTTATGTAATATATGACTCTGTGGAGCGGGTCAATATTGACACAGTGGGTTCAGGGCATCAATATGTAATTGGTTTAAAAGGGAAAAAGTTTACAGGTATTTTGTATTGATGACTGAACGTTCACGCATATATAATTATGAGATTATATATCGATTTTTATTTGTGTTAAAAATCAGGGGCGTGACACAAATCATCACTTTCCTGCCAAACCCAGAAACACAAACCATAAGCTCTGTTTGCTTTCACAGAAAATTGGGTGCTTAGAGTAAGAATCAATCCTCACCTCAACAATCTCACTTTTGCTTTTGAGGGTGTTTGGCTCTGATAGGACTATATCATTGCTAAATCGATTCTGGTATGAAGTTCACAGGTTGATTAGTACAACAATTTAGACAAATTATTATTAAAACACAAAGTAAATCCAAGTTCTTTGAACTGAGAATCACAAAGAAGTCTAAACCCCGTGGAGAAACACATTTGAAATGAAGTAAAGCAAAAAATACAGGAAAAAGCCCAAAATCATGATCCACGGTAAGAAATTCTTGATGAAGCATCAAAGCTAAGAGACTGCAATAAAAAGCAAGGTGCCTCATCCCACCAAAAATTGCCAACATGGTCTGCTCCATAATTAGCAAGAGCATCCGCAGGAGCGTTCCCTCATAAGTGGTGTCCCATATGTGTTCAACCAAATATAAAATTATGTAAATAAGTTAGTTTTTGATGGAAAGTTGAAACAAGTAAGCAAATAAGAAATAGATCATAGATGAAATATTGGAGACATGTTGAAGGATATCGACATTGAGTGTGCCTCTTCAAACTAGGGTTTAGTTCTAGAGTTGTAATAGAAGAGAAGGTTCTAGATTTCCTAATTATATTCGGATTCTATTTCCTTGTATGACAAGATTATGTACTTTGTAAATCCCTATATAAAGGGCTCCTATTATCAATAATAGAACACACACAATTCTCTCTCAAAACTCTCATTCTTAAACACGTTATCAGCACGAGCCCTAACCCTGTAACAAATAACCAAAACCCTAAAACAAGGTGAAACCCTTAAACCCTAGTTGCCTTCGCCTCCCAACTAGTAGCCCCCGACCCAAGGAGTCTAGAACCGGCGGCAACACAACCAAAACCGGACGGAAACTACCAAACCGGCCGCCGGAAGCCACAAACCATCCGCTGCGATCTCTCCACCGGTTCACCACCTTCCGGACACCCAATTGCCACAAAATTTTGTCAGCAGCACCGTCTCTGTCCTATGATTCAGGAACCGGAAGAGGAACACCAAGAACCGGTCCAAAAGAACCTGAACCGGCCGTCAAACCAACTGGTCCTCCTACAGAAAAACCGGCAGAAACGACTTTTTGCCCAGTTTTTCCTGTTTCGGCCAATACCAACTGCCGCAAGCTCCTAGCCCTAGCTAGCCATACCGTGTGCTGCCCCTGTAGCCCTTGAGCACCCGTGTGCCGCCTACTGCCCCTACAGCATCGTCACACGCCTGCTGCCCCTGCAGCACAGCAGCACGCTCGTTCCTGTGCAGATCACCCTGTTTTCACGCCCCGAAACGTCTTGATTGGGACCTCAGATCAAAATCCTTCATTCATCAAAGTTGTGCGTCTCTGTCTCTTCTATCCAACCTCCAAATTTCAGCCCCATTGGAGTCATTTTGAGACCTGTACACCATTCGAAGTGGGAGCTGTTCAGAAGCGAATCTGCTCCGAATTTCAACAAGTAAGTTTTAAAGATTAAAGTTCCTGCTTTCTTGTCTTTTAAATTTCTTTATTTGCTACAGGATTTGCAATATACGAACATGGGTTCGATTATTTAAAAAGCGGAATTGTGGGGATTCACGCTAAACGAACTAAGAGCGTTCGTAATCAATTAACTAAGAGTGTTCATAATATTCGAACTAAGAGCGTTCGTAATCAATGAACTAAGAGTGTTCATAATCTTCGGACTAAGAGCATCCGCAAGCATCAATTTTTGACCATATTAAACATCATTGTTTGGTCTAATCCAAATATTCTTGGAAATCGATTTCTTGGTAGCATAGCTCGGAAATCTTATTATTTTAGTTCTCGTGGAAGTTTAGCTCTGAAACTAATTCGTTCTTGTTTCACCCTTTTTCAGGATGTCAAACACGAACAAACTTGATTTTGTTCCATTGGATTATGCAAAGGGTATTTAGACTAGGCCATTGTCATTGAGATCCATCTTACTGCCCGAGATTTATTGCATACAATCCAAGAGCTTTATCCTATAGAAACAGCTCCAGATCCTCAAACTGAGAAAGATAATTTCAGGGCACTTGCCTTCATGAAACGTCACATGGATAGTGACCTCCAGTTTGAGTTCATAAATGAGGATAGAGCCATAAAGCTTTGGCAAGCGCTTCGTGACTCCATCCTTCCGAATATAGAAGCAGAATGGAATGATCTTCGCTTCTCTGAATTTGACACGGTCATCCAATTTTATTCGGAAGCTTTCCGCATCACAAGAATGATGCGCTTCTGTGGCAAGACGATCACAAAAGAACAATTGATTGAGAAAACCCTCAATACCTTCCCTGTCTATGCTATGAGGTCCTGTGATTTATTTCGGACTCATGTAAATGCAAGACGGATCACAAATTTTCAACAGCTTATTGAAGCTATGAACAGAGAAATTGATAGGCCTCAAGATGGCCATCAAGAGCATGCATCGTCCCATGGATAGAGAAAGTCGCCATCGACGTCATGATCCATACGATCGAAATGCTTGAGAAGGTAATCACCCAAGGCGACAATCACGCGACCGTAGGAGCCGTGATTTTTAGGGAAGAAGGGTTGGAAACCATGGAGCCAACGTTGGCCATGGTCATCACTTTCCAAAGCCACTGGTCCTAGGGACCATGCAAATTGCGCCAATGCGCCTCAATCAAGGGAGAATCCTCTTTATGGTGTCTATTTCTGATATGGAGCGTCTGATCAATGGACCCGAATTTGCAATGTAACTAAGAAGGTAGCCGCATCATGGTGATCAAGACATCGAGTTCAAAAAGACTTTAAATCTGGCGATGAAGACAAAATGCCGCAGATTTTATTTCGAATAGTCTTTTATTTTTCCAAGAATTATGTAATGGCAATTATGCCTTAATCAATAAATGACAATTTTGTATTAACTCTTTCTCAAGTGGCGCATCCAATGAAGTATGATGTCTAGGAAAGTGATTGTGATTAGTGGTACTTAAGAGAGCCTCGCTCCACCGACATCTGTCTCTACTTCCCTGGTCATATTTGATTGGAGTTACCAAACGGATTGAGTGACTACGATTTGTCTAAGTTTGATTTTTATTGTGGATTAGACTTTGGTTAAGAAACTTTAATGTAATCATTGGCTATTAATAAAGTGTCGATTCTTTTACTTAATGACCTTAATTCAAACTTTATTTGAAAGATATAAAAGCCAATGGTTTTCATGTGGAAACACATTGTGAGAATGGACAAGAGTTCCTTTGCATCACCTCTAATGACTACGGACATAAACGAGTATTAGAGAAACTTATGTGTCGCTCTAGTGGGTTGTATGCAACCACTATTCGAGTCATTGAATCCAACTATGTCATGAGAGATGACTTATGGGATTCTGACACATATAGGCTTTGGCACGACCGTTTGGGACACCCAGGTCATGATATGATGATCCGTGATACTAAAGACTTCACACGGACATCTCTTCTTCAGAACGAAGAGAAGTGAGAATCAAAAGTCGATTCAAAGAGAGAATTGCACCGCCGTCGCGCCTTGGGGCGCCGCCACCATGCACCACCTGCCGGCCAACGCCGGCGCCGTGATCCCCCTGCGGCAAAATCATGGCTTTGACGCCATGTATGGAGACTTGGCTCCTCTCTCTACTTCTCAAAGTAAATTGTGACATTGTGGCTCAACCAAAATCTTCATTGGTTGATTATAAGGCCAATCTTTCGTTCTGTAAAGCCTGTTTTTTTAGAATAATGACCATCCTATGCAAATGACACTAAATAAATAATTCCATTCTTACATAGAATCCAAGGGGATTTTGTGGATCGATTCAACCAACTTGCGGACTACTTAGATGTTTTATAATGTTGGTTAATGTGCGGACACGCTGGTCACGTGTCGCGCTATCATCCACTCGTAATGCTGCTTATGATGAACTCCCAGCCCAGAACATATGGCTACGGGCTCACTACCTTGATCATCCCATTCAGTCAATTTGACTTGATAATGCTAGAAAGTTTACATCGAAAACTTTCGATGACTATTGCATATCATTGGGTATTGATATCAAGTATCATATTCCCATGTACACACCCAATTCGTCTCGCGGAAAAGCCACCATTAAAAGACTACGATGGTAGCCCGGACTTTGGTAATGCATGCCAATATTTCCGCTTGGGTTATGCAATATCGCATGTAGCTATGATAATTCGTCTATGACTCATAGCAGCCACTCAACTTTTATTTGCATTACAGCTAGTGACTGGGTTCGAGTCTAATATCTCGTACTTATGCATATTTGAGTGTGCGGTTTATGTGCTAATTGCGCCACCACAACGCATCAACATGAGTCATTGCAACGAATGCATATATATATTTGTGTTGGACATAAGTCTCCAACTATAAGTCCGCTATGTAGAACCTTTGACAAGCGATCTCTTTTTCGCTGGATTTGCTAATTGTCACTTTGATGAGACAGTCTTCCCGTCGTTAGGGAGAGATTAGAACGTCAATGTTCAACAGGAATGACAGGAATTGTCGTGGTCTGTCCCCACTATGTCTCATCTTGATCCCCTAAAAGTGACGAGATCACATATACCTTCTGCAAACATTTCTGCAAGGATTGATGTCCCCACAAGAGGACATGGTGACACCCAGAGGAGATGGGTACGACACCACTACCATGGATGGTGGTATGGTGACGCCACAAAGGTGGCATAATGGCGTCATAGGCCATGGGTTCCGCTAGAGAGCGTAGGAGACCCATAGGTTCGATGGATTCTCGCCCTAGGAAGAGAGCGAGTTTGGCACAACTTGATCCATTGATCATTGATACTTAAAATCGGTCTCATGAGAATATTTTGGATTGTGGTTATGTCCAAGAGACATCGTTGGGGGACGCCTTAATGTTAGAACCAATTCCTGAGAATATAGAGATCTCTACGATTTACACTAGTGTACATGAAGACGTGGAATTATTGAGACCAATGACATCGAACCTTACTCCGTTGAAGAATGCCAACGTAGAGAAAATTGGTCTAAATGGAAAGACGTGATCCATGTTGAATTGGATTCACTAACAAAGAGGAAGGATTTTGGGCCTGAGATGCCAACACCTCCTAACATAAAACCTGTTGACATTAATAGGTCTTTGTTAGATAGCGTGATGAGAAAAAGATATGATAATCTCGCCTTATGGCGCAAGACTTCTCACAAAACGCCTTGGAATCGACTACGAGAAGACATATTCTCTCGTAATGGATGTCATTGCACTCCACTACCTTGTCAGTTTGGTAGTTTCCGAATAACTGAACATGCAGCTTACGAATGCGGTCACTACATATCTCTATGGGGATCTAGGTACGGAATATAATGAAGGGTCTTGTGTACTTCATTTACCCAAATCAAGTGGCTCTTGACCACGGAGCGCGTTTGCAATGAGGGTGAAACGCTCACTAAAGTGACTACTTGATTGGGAAGGGATATGATGAACTATGCCCCTGCGTTTTCATGACAAGTTCTGGATTTTCAATTGTCACGGTTTATGTTGATAAACATAATTGGAACTCTTGAGAGTTAAGGGAAACCGCTGAACACCTGAAATCCGAGTTTAAGATGAAGGACCTTGGGAGAACACTGTTTTGTCTAGATTTAGAACTTGTATACCGCGCGTGTCAATAAATGCTTTGCATTTTGATAAAGTCAAAGATGCACTCCCATAGTCGTCCGTAGTCTTGACCCTAAGAGGGATATGTTTCGTCCCAGGGATGATGACGAAAACGTGTTAATTGGCAGAAGTGTCTTACCTAAGTGCAATAGGCGCATTATTGTACTTAACACAATACAAGACCGGACACCTCATTTGTTATGAACTTGTTGGCTAGATGTAGCTCTGCGCCAACGCAACGCCATTGGACTGGTATAAAGACAATATTTCGTAACTTAAATGTACGATAGATATGGGCTTGTTCTATCCCTGCAGAGAGAAAAGAATGACGGAAGAATGAGAACGGATCTCATTAGCCCAAGTGGCACCGTCCAAGATGCTGTGATCGGCAAAAACTGCCGGCCACCCATCCTCCTCTCTTACATCAAAATGATGACGATGTTTTGATGGATTTTGCTGATGTAGGGTATCTCTCTGACCCTCACAAATGTCGTTCCCAGACCGGTTATGTCTTTACCATGGGAAGCACCACGATATCTTGGAGGTCTACAAAGTACACCCTTGTTGCTACTTCCTCAAATCATGCAGAGATTATTGCTCTACATGAAGTCGTGCGTGAATGCATATGGCTAAGGTCTGTAATTAGACACATTCGAGGAGCTTATGGTTTGAAGTCTACCACAGATGAACCTAAATGCATTTATGAATTGAGCAAATGAAATTAGGTTTCATCAAGGGCAACAACACCAAGCATATATCGCCTAAGTTCTTTTACAATCAGCAATAACATTAATCACTTCTAAAGATTGAAGTGAATCAAATCCGATCAGAGGATAATGTAGCGGACTTATTCACTAAGTCGTTACCTAAATCCACCATCGAGAAACATGTGAAGAGCCTCGGATTGAGAAAATTATCCGAACTCCCATGATTGTAGCAATCAGGGGGAGATGTCGACATCAGGGAGAGGAATGATGTCTGTATGATCGATCTCGAAGAGTGAAGGACGTCTTGTGCTCTTTTTGTCCTTCGACCAGGGTTATTTTTGTCCCACATGGTTTTTGTTACCTGGCAAGGTTTTTAACGAGGCAACGATCAAATCGTCATCACCAAGTTTGAGCGGCACTAGGGGGAGTGTTGAAGGATATCGACATTGAGTGTGCCTCTTCAAACTAGGGTTTAGTTCTAGAGTTGTAATAGGAGAGAAGGTTCTAGATTTCCTAATTATATTCGGATTCTATTTCCTTGTATGACAAGATTATGTACTTTGTAAATCCCTATATAAAGAGCTCCTATTATCAATAATAGAACACACACAATTCTCTCTCAAAAATCTCATTCTTAAATAAGACATATATTATTATAATTGTGCCCATAGACTTGGACATTTCCAATATTTTTTCTTTTGCTTACATTTTATTACATGACACACCTCTTAATTAAACAGCAACATAGACAACAATGGGGCTCCTGACTTGGAAAGCACCATCATCCCACACCAAAGATGCAGAGACTAGATTTGATTTCTCAATCGGCCCTTTTATAGTGACAACAAAAGATTTCTTTTGCCCGAGAGATGTGAACGATAGCACACTTGGATTCACATTGATTTTGAGTCCCAATGGAGCCACCGTTTTAGCTCTGTATGTGGATTTTGACGATCCAACATTAGTGACAGTCCTATGGAAGACCCCATTGACAAATTTCGGATCCTTGATGGAAAGTGCAAAAGAAGGATAGTTCATGTCATTAGCTGTTCTATTAATAGATTTTGATGAGCAACTAGTTTTGTCCCTGGTTATGGCTTGCAAAAGTTTACCACTGTATCCTTGTGAACACAAAAAATCTATGTAGTCTTGTTCATCAAGATCATACACCAAACCAGGATATGGCGCCCTAGAAGGGTTTATTAGGCCAGCTCCATATGCAAATTCAGCGTCAGGGCTAGTTGTGGCATTCATAGGTTTAGCTGCAAAAGAATGGAAATAAATAAGGATTTCTATATCTTTTTATTATTAGTTTGATAACTAGTCCAATATTCTGCAACATAACATTACTTTCCCAAAAGAGATCAAAAACTCTTCTTTGCAAAGTATAAAAACAAACCAGTAGTGATGAGAGCCGATTGGATAGCAGCCGCTGACCATTTAGGGTGAAATGATTTGACGTATGCAGCTGTGGCCGTAGCATGGGGGCATGCCATTGATGTCCCGGTGTCTAAATAGTATCCGGCTCTACCGCCACCACCACTTGGGGGATATGCTGCCAGAATGTAAGTTCCTGGAGCTGCTAAATCTGGCTGCAAGGCCATATATTGATATGTAACTATTAAACATGCATGTTCTACTTCATCGATCACTTGTAATATCATTCCTATAGCTTGAGCCTAAATATACAATTAATATTTCATTATGAATCAAGTCACCTTGAGAATGTTGGGATTGATCGGATTTGGGCCCCTCGATGAGTAGGAGGGCACGTATGGAGCCAATACATCACTAATCTCTTCACTTTTCCATATAGTTGCAGTTGCGTTCCTATAAAAATCAGGATTAATTAACATGCATATCCTAAAACCAACTGTTAAGCTTCTTAGTTCCTTAATAGTTACCTTGTTGAATTTATGTATTTGTAAATGTCGCTGTTTTCTTCCAACCCGACGAAAGATGCAGGCACGGGATAAAGGCCAAACAGTTCATCGTCGACTTTTTTTCCAGTCAGAACAATTCCGGCTGCACCACCCAATATGGCCCCAATCCCAGCCTCATCCATAGGGCCATCACACAACACAATTTTACCTTTGATCAAATCTTCTTCTAAGGCATCTCTTACACAAAACCTGTAATTAATTTAGTAACATGATATATCATATCTAGGTTTGGGAATGGTCACATTTTGGGATGATAATTAGGGTAAGTTTCAACAGATTGAACAACAATAACCAATTAAGTTAGAAACAATATTTACCCGATATTTTTTTTTTTTTCGAGTAGAGAATTTTAACCCGAGCTTAATAAGTCATTAATGGATGATGTCCTAATTGAAAGATCAATACCTAGAGATACTCTCGTCAGCACCTGCTTTTGTATTGGGCGCGTCTCCACCATAAATTAAAGGATAGAATTTACCCCGGAGGTCATATATGTTTGGTAAAAGTCCCTGGTAGTTAATATACAAACAAAAGTTACTAGTTAGAAATGTAGAGAAGTACTAATTAATTGTAAGTAGCAGTTGCGAAGCTAGATTTAATTAATTACCTCATAGATTTTACCGTTACCCAATTGAACCTTGGTGATGAATTGGCGGTTTATGGTGGTAGCAGCCACAGAAAGTTGCCATGGTGCAAAGTTTGTCACAGTTTTTGCGCCCGGACCTTCGTTACCAGCGGCCATGGAAACTAATATCCCATTTCTGGTAGCGTGAAATGACCCAATTGCATATGAATCATTCAAATAATCAAATGGAATAGTGCCCCCGAGGGAAACAGAGAGAATGTCTACACCGTCAGCAATGGCATCATCGAATGCGGCTAGAACATCAGCATCGTCACAACTGCCACTGCTGCCCCAACATGCTTTGTACACAGCAATACGCGCTGATGGCACCCCTCCTCTTGCTGTTCCCGACCCTAAACCATTAAAGCTCGCCTTGATCACTGTGTTCCCAGCTGCTGTTGATGCGGTGTGAGTTCCATGACCGTTTGAGTCTCTTGGAGACTCAACATCTTCTTTGAATGATTGAGAAGCATAATAATATTGTGCTCCGATGATTTTACTGTTGAGATTTCAGTAAATAAATCCATATTAGCTAGTACAAAAAGTCATTAATTTATTTAGTGACATGCATGTAAGAACGGATTGATTAGTTAGCATACTTGTTACAAGTAAGATTTCCATTGCCTTGACATTTGCCTTTCCATTTCTTGGGTGGGGGACCAAAACCAGCATCACTAAAGCTGTCCGACTCTGGCCAAATTCCACTGTCTATCACACCAACAATGATATCCCTTTCAAGGGCGCCTCTCTTAACTGTTTCTGGAAACCCAAGAAAGTTCCATGACTTTGTTGTTTTGACGCTCCTCTGTTTGCTTGGGAAGACAGACACTACACCATCCATTCCTGTATACATACATTTGATCATATATATATATATATATATATATATATATATATATATATATATATATATATTGCACATATATACATTAATTATTGTTAAGAGTATACGTCGAAGTCAACACACAGATGGTCAAGATAAAAGTATGATCAAAATTCACGTATTGATCAGCTATGGGAGCAGTTAGCAATATCAGTTAGCATGGCTTAGTAATCGAGTCAGTATAAAAAGGGAGATTGAGATTCATCATCCTACTGAGTAAGAGTTAGCAATTGTACAATTTCCCTGAAAAATTACCAATAACCTTTCTTCATGGTCTTCATCTTTCTTCTTCTTCCGTTTTCGTTTAGCCAGTTCTTTCATTTTCATCATCAATACCAGAATTTAGCTATTATAATATTTATACGTACACTACGCCATCTATTCCAGTATGAATAGTAAGATTTATTTAATGCAAAGGTAGGGTTGCAGCAGTACCAATCATTTTTTGTGCTTCTTGCTCTGTGAGCATTGCAGCAAATCCATTGAAACTTCTCTTGTAGCTGTGAAGAAGCAGATCTTCATGTGCAATATCAATGTTGCTACTGTCAACTACGTCTTGTAGCATATTCACATGAAGATCAGGTAATATGGGTACCCCGTTCTTTGGCTTGCCACCCATATACACAACATAAGACTGCATCCAATTGCAAGATCCACGTTAAGTGAGGCGAAACTTTCAAAATCAACGCAAAGTGATATCAAATGCATAAGCTAATGTAAGTTAATTTGGATTATTCGGACTAATAGAACTTGAGAGATATACCTTTCGGGCATCCTGAGCAGCTGAGTGAGTAACATCGACAAGCAGTAGAATACTGCAAATGAGGCTGAGAAGGAGAAACCATCGAAGAGCCATACTATTTCTATGTATGGTGCTACTGGCTAGAGCCTATAAAGGGCATTGCTTTCATAGTCTCATCCAAGAACTTCAAACATGTATTTATAGCAGGAATTGTTCGAGCAAATATAAGGTGAAAAAGTAAAGCTTCAAAGCTCAAACTTTTTCATGTAAGCTAGCCAAAAGTTTAAGGCTTCTACGTACGTACAATTCTGGATGCATGTAATTTTATTCAAAACAATAGTAAATATCGTGGATTTCATTAAGAATAGGATAAACCCAAAAACGGTTCTTAATTAAAATGGAAGTGCTGCAACATAAAATTATGGGATAATTGACCATTTTTCACCCACATTTAGCAAAGACGATTGAGTATCAAAGGATAAAAGCTCATACAAGATAAGATAAATTTGCATTTATGGAAATTTAATAATAACTTTTGAAACCGACAATTATATATACAAGACCAAATTTGCTGTTGCATTTTGCTTCAAGTTCTTCAATTATTATGTAATTTTCAAGTATAGCACCCCAGTCTGCTGTTGTTAATTTGGTACAATTTCATCTAGACTGGACAATGTCATATTCAAATATTGTAATCCTTACGTTAGTACATAATTAAACCACATCAAGTCTCTAACTCCTAATTAATTTCAGAATTTGAATGGAGTTCGAACTTGCATTCGGTTTGGTAGTGGTTATTCCCAAACAGGATCGGTTTTTGGCCGAACCTAGTCCACTGCTTTTTATCCGAAACTAGCAACGTGCCTGCGTTTCTCGTGGGTGGTATTGTGATGTTAATGGAAAATAGATCGATTAAAAAGAATAGTGGTTATTTATTTTTTGGACATAAAATAATGGTGGTTTGGCTATTTTTTCAATTTACACTTTTATCTATTTATATTTTATTAACTTAATTTGATAATTATGCTATTGAAGGCTATTATAGGCACTTCACAATTTGGTGAAGCCATTGACACCAAAAAAGGGCCTCCATTTATAGTAGTAAAGATATAATTTACTCAAAAGAAGAAGAAAAAACTCGTATAGGTGTGGTTATTGTCATGTTTGTCATATTTATATACTGATTTTATAACTAATTGAATCAAACTTACTAAACTAGAAAAAAAAAATTACTACAATCCAAAAAAAAGTTACATATTGTTTTACACTATTTAAGTATAAAAAAACCAAAATTACAAATTATAAAAAAAATGTGTTCATAATCTTGTAACAAAAAAAAATTATGAATTACTGTCTCATATAGAACTAAAATTGCACAAAAAGAACTCATAGTAATCAAAACAACAACAAATTGTTATCATATATGTAAATGAACATAAGTATAGAAAGTAGCTTTATCACAATAGCAATACTAGGCCAGTCCATTTAAAAGACCCAATTGATCCCCAAAGAGGCGTTTCCATGCGATTCCGAGTCCCCTCCCGTCGAGCCTTTTCTACGGCAGTAGCCTAAATCACAGTACTATAGAATTTTTGGACTGAATTCTTACGCATTTTATATATGGCTAATTAATTTCCAACCTGGTGACAGATGAAATGCAAAGCAATATTGACGTTGTACGTCTACGTTATAGTTGCATAATTTTGGCTAATTATTTCCATCCTCGTGAGTTGTATGGATGACATGAAAGCAAATGAATTATGGTGCTTCTGTTTCTCGTCTTTCCTTGGTGTGGACCTCGGCCTCACTAGGTTCACAAACACATATGTAGTATCAAAGCAGAAGCTTTTGAGTTGGAGAATATATGTACTTTCCTATGTATCTTTTGCCATACAGTGTCCCATGTGGAAGCATAATTAGCAAACAAATCAACATTTCGTGTGCTGCATTAGATTTGCTTTAGATATTTGATGTTGATCTGCTTTGGAGTGTCCGGGTCTCAGGGACCCGAAAGAATTATGGGAGAGATAAAAAGAGGTCTCTACTCTTTCAATACTTTTTCCGAGTGATATGAACCATAAATTGGAAAACAAGACATGCAATCTTTGTGGGAATAAAGCGGAAAGATTTCGTGAATTGTTTTTGGCACTTTGGTCATGTCATGAGAGTATGATTGATACAAATATGACATTAATTAACGGATTAATCTCATGAATTATGTATAATGTATCTCCATAGATACATAACCCATAATTAAATATATTTTGGGTGGAATGATGATACAGTTTAGCAATGAAACTGTTGAAAAGTGTTGACTTTAGTGTGCCTTGTCAAACTAGGATTAGTTTTATAGTTGTAATAGGAGAGAATTCTCAATTCAGGTTAGAATAAGAATCCTTATACTCCAAAAAATTATACTTTGTAATCTCTATATATAGAGCTCCTATTATCAATCAAAAGACACAACAATTCTCTCTACAATCTCTTTGCATCCTAATATCCTAAAACATAAACTAATTTGCCATTATTGAATTTCCGTGGTTGGGAGCTGATCAATTTCCATAGTCTGTTGGAGGCAATCGTTACTCCTAGCTACTTGTTCCCCAGTTTCAAAATCTCTTCGGGTTTATTTATATGGTCTTTGAAACTGATTCGTTATATATTTATGGAAAAAGTATTGAGCTTACCCAAGAATTGTGGAATAAGTTAAATGTCCCCTGTTTTTCTGCTGCAAAATTCAATTCCCTTTCTGCATCTCCTTCTCACTACGACAGTACGACATGGGGGGAGCTTTGTTTGAGTGCGTACTTTATCAACACCCATGTATTCCTATAAGTCTATAACCATTTCACCTTCTTATTATTGACTTCTCCGACCCATTGTCGATACATTTGTTGAATCAGAATCTGATGATCGACGTTTCAGTAATCTTGTTCTTTATCTGAAAACAAATCATTTTGAGTTTTTGACTATGTAACTATCTCTCTCTTAACTTTTTACTCAAAGTGTGACCTTCACCAAAAATCTTCTGCAAATGATCAATAACCTCCGAGTTATCGGAGGTTCCACTGTTCCACAGACTAAAAAGAGGAGAGATCTCTCCTCTAAGTTCAAAAATAGTGGCACTTATTTATATGAAAAATAGATACTAAATGATACTTTTGAGTTTTAGAATACAAGCTAAAAGGTGAGTTGATTTACATGAAAGGAGATGGAATACAAGCTGGGATAAGAAAACAGCTTGAATATATAACCAAAAAAGGAAAAACAAAATATAGTACATGAAAGCATCTTTAGCAGACTCTCTATTGTGGCTCCTTAGCTATTTTGGAGAGCATGTTTAGCTTTTTATCTATCTTAGCAGCTGCACCAGACTCCTAAGTGACTCTCTATTATAACTTTTAGCTATCTTGCTCCTAAATATAGAGAGCGGGATGAGGCTCTCTATAATTTAAAACATTCATTTTAAGTTATTTTATGTAATTTATAAATACATTTAAACTATTTAATGTTCATTTAAAAAATAATATAAATTCAAAACTAGCTAAAATAGAGAGCATTGATGCAAACGTAATTTTAAAATGGCTAGCTAAAATGACTTTTTAGCTACTTTAGCTCAAATTTGACTCAAAAATGGCTAGTATTGCTAAAGATGCTCTGATAGCCTCCATTTAACAAGATCTGCTTGAGCACCAAAACCGTTTAGAAGAGAAGTCTGAGCTACTGCCAGAGCTGCTGTTTTTCTTTTGTGGGGAGATTTAACTTCTCTCATCAGCTCATCTTGGTTTTCCAGAGTTGTCATGACATTTGATATTTTCATCTGTGTAATGGTTCCAGAAAATGGATGAGGAATTTGATGAAAATGAAAAACGATGAGGGAACAAAAAGAGCAATAGCAGTTGCATACCTTGTTAGGATCAGAATCCATGAAAGGAATTGAAACAAGTAAATTAAAGGAAATTTAAAGAAAATAATTCAAACAAGATTCATAAATCTCTTATAATGGAGGCAGATTGCCTTATATAGCTCTACTAGCCAACCCTAAATATCTGTTTACAAGATAACCCGACCCAAGTCCAATTACCATTTAATTATAGATACCAAAATGGATAAGCAGCCCATTTAGGTAACTGAAGACTGTAGCCCAAAACAATAAGGAATTATAGAATAGGAGTCCTAACATTCCCCCCTTGAACATGAATAAAGGCAATGCCCTCAGGCCTTAAATATGCAACAATAGAGAAATGAGCCCAGACTTTTTCAGCAGAAACCATTCCACTCACATTCATTGCATTGCTTTTATCATCTCATCTGCTTCAACCATCCATTCTTCCATAACCAACACAGTAGTCAACAACCTGTATAACCATGCCAGCTAAATTATATCGTTATCCAACATCTTATGACTCTTCTCTAGGAGTCAGAAACAAAAGCACTTGAGTAGTCTTTTGTTTAGGAATAGAAGGAGCATGTCCTGTAGCATATTCATCACATAGAACTGGCAAATTGGAAGGTTTATGATTTCATCCTCTGACAATGCCAAAGTTGCTGCTAAGTTGGCCAAAGCGTTAGCCATTTGATTTTCTTTTCTTGGCACATGCATCAGTGTGACAGTATCCAAACCCTTCAAGAGTTGGTGTTGTGGAGATCCCCTTCCCAAGCTCTTCAAATTAGGATGTCCTAACCAAAAGTATGAGTATAGTTGCTTTTCTACTAGCATAACCTTTGGGAACGATAGAAAATGCAGGGACAGGGAACACCAAAGGCCTCTCACTTGTTATATGAACAACATGTTTGTAAAGGAAGAGCAAAATCACAAGAACATCCACTTTACATTCAACCATGAGCTTGTCAGCTTGGGAATGCTTTGCTGCACCTTTGCAAATCATGGTAAGAACAGATTGTGTGGTCTCATTGGTGCAGATCATGGTAAGAACAGATTGTGTGGTCGCCTTGTCCATAATCATAAGATCCCATTCCGAAATATAATCCAGTCGCCAATATCTCGACCAAACTATAACATGAGGAATATCACAGTTGAACAGCGGAAGACACCATAATGTAGAGTAGACCGTGTGAAAATCTTCATCGACAATTTGCAAGACAAACGCAAGACCATAGTCAAAAGCAACTTGGAAAATGCCCATGTATAAGTGGTTTCCAGTAAAATCACCTTGGTGTGCAGCCAATACATTTGAGAGTGATCCATGTGTGAATATGAGTTGGTAATGTGCAAGTCTGCACCAAAATGACAAACAAGTCTAATAGCAATTCCTCCAGTGGGAATGATGTGAGATACATTATCAAACATGAGCTCTATTTTCAATAATGCATCACCAATTAACATCTGAGCCTTGGTCACAATCAAACCATGCAAGTTAAGTACCCAAACTTTTAAACGTAACAGTGGTGTAGGAAGCCAAATCCAAAAGGTGGCTATCTCTTTCTTTGTCATGTAATGTCGAGGAAATTCCACTATTTGAGGTGGCATTAATTTCTCTACAAGGTGCATATGTAGAGACAACACATAAGCAACATAGAAGATAGCCGCAGGGAAAATAACATCAAGTGCTGCTTTCTTGTGGTTCGACATATTGACAAAGATCATACTCAGAGATTCAAAGATTTGTGAGGTGGTTCCCAGTGCAAAATATGGTAACGTAAGAAGTGAAGTATTCTTGCTAATACTGCACTTATGTTCATGAATCAACAACAACCAAGCATGGAAAATTAGATGCACAACAGATTGGATAGCAATAGTAGTCATTGAAACAAATCGACCTGTGTACCTTGAAGAAGAGAACTCGATCTGAATTGATTTGGAGAAAATCAGTAACTAATTCATCAATACAAAAAGTACTCCTTGGCTAACAGATGGCTTCAATTTGGCTATTTAAACTCTCAGAAATGGCACCCAGTACGTACAATTGTAATGATTATTGTACTGTGGGTTTGCAACTGATCTATTTCCTTACAATTTTGAGCAAATCGACCATAAAGCACTAGGTAGAGCAGCACAATTGAAATTTTCCAAAGAAACCATTTGATTGCAAGTTGTTGGTGAATATATAAAGGTTTTCCTGCAACAAGACAGAGTAACGAAATTGACTAGTGAATACAATTAATGAAGAAACCATTTTTGACACCAGGTAAGGCAAGCAGAGACGAATCCACAATGTCCATGGAATTGCAGCTCTCAAATGAACTGGTTCTGGTGCTAGTATGATCAAATGTCCTTGTGTTGAGTCGAGCATATGAGTCTTAGAGCACCTTTTCTCATGTTGCTTTTCCATCTCAAGGATGAGAGACGGTTCGATACCAATAACACGACGAAATGATATGCTAATGAGTACAACTGAGTGATCGCAAATTTTGCATTATGACCATTTTCCGCAATTGCTGTCACAACATGCTTAAGCAGCAAATTGACTGAGTTCCTGTCAGTACTCGTAACCAACACTGAGTCCGTTACCCAAGCAGTAATCCTTCTTAAGTAGCCATGCCCAAGGGTACATGTCACCCTTGAATAGTGAAAAAACCCTTCTGTCTTTGATATTTGAATTAATGAAAGCTTGAGGAGCTTTAACAATTGGCTTCTCATTGTAACTCAAAACAAACACAGGCTCATTGTTACTAGAAAGAGAATTAAAATCAATTTTCAGGACAGTGGTTGCATGGGAAGCTTCCATCATTGCTTTTTCCATAGATGACACAGATGACTCAAATGCCAACAACTTTGAAGTCACAGATGAAATTGAAAATTTAGGACTGAAAATTGCATCCTGAAACACTGCTTATCTGGCTCTTTACACTTAAAAAAGAAGGAGAAGGAAATGCATGTTCAACTTGATGTCCCAAAATGCATCTACTAAAGTTCCAACAACCATATTGGTTTTAAGTGCCTCCCAATTTCCATAAAATCCATGTCTGCATTCCTTTGAATTATCTCAAGAAAAGTAGCACGAGGCAAACTCCGCATTTGTAGATTTGGAAAGATGATTGCAATGCTCCGTATTCTTCAATAGCAAGGTAGATACTGCTCTCAAAAAGTGACAATTACCAAATGGAGAAGCAAATACCTCCTCCCACTGGCAGTAATTGTTGATGAAACCAGTTGTAAATGTAACATATAGAGGGACACATGGGGCAGGTGCAAAACCAAGGGCAGAGGAATGTGCTACGTAAGCTGAACACTCTCTGAGCAATTTACAGAATTCATGGCAGAACTATGACTTGAAAACTTCTCATTCTTCTCAATAGGGAGAACAGAAACAAGCGAAGACAAGCACTCATCAATTCTAACAACTGATAATGGATGACACTCGAATGGTAACTTAACACCTGACACTGGAATCTCCACTGGCGATAAGTGGTTCCGTTAGGCTCGTTGTTGTCGACAAGTGCATCCACAGTGTCCTCGTCAGTCAAGTACTCCTGGAGCAACTGAACGACAAGTGCATCCACAATGTCGGTGTTGTCGTGGCTGAGGAGGTTGAGAATCGACGGAACAGTGTTGAGGCTGACGAGTTCGGGGCAGAGCTCGGGAGGGCAGATGAAATTGTCTTGAAATTTCTACATTAAGATTCCTGATATCTTAGAGGAATCTAGCGACGTAGAAATGTAAAGAAATTTTCCAGTTGTACGTGCAGCTTGTTTAGGGGCCTCTTGAAATTGTGAGGCTCCTTTAGTCTCCCCTATAAAAATATTATGATGTTGTCACTCTGTCCCATGATTCCGTTGATGCCACGGGACATATATAGGATAATCATTTTCCCCATCCTCTCCAAAAGGGAATCTCCAAGTGAATGAAGGAAACAAGAGTGATAAAGCGTCGGTCTGATTGGTACTTAACTCAATAATCGGCCTTCACCTCGGTGCATCTGAATAACCACAAAAATTAAGTCACTGTGATGCTCGAGTTAGACTCATGCATAGATTAGCCGAAAGATGTTGAACAATGCTGAAAACCAATGGTACAAATACCAGACAAACTGTTTTCTAATTAATGACAAAAGAAAATTCAATATAAAAGGAATTAGACATTTCCTCAGATAATGTCTCACAAGTAACAGAAGTTTTGAAAACTACTCTGCTGCAAGGCACCAGTTATATTATAGAGGTGTGTTAATTACCAGAGTAGCATCCCATCAGTTTTGCAACAACAAGGCGATTCAAAATGCTTCAAGCTTCAATACGATCTCTGCATTCTTCTACAATTATATACCAAAATTAGAGGATTTAGTAACCTGAAATGCATGAAAAGATTCACTTTTACTCAACACCAGGGGAAGCAGAATATTACAAGCAATGAAGATAGAGGTCAGAATCAGCAAAAGGGTGACCCAAGAAACTATCCCGAGCATATGTTGGTGCAGAAAAATTCCGTAGAGGAGTTTGACTCACCAATGAATGCGGACTGGAGCGGGAGCTGACCGGGAACAATCTAGAAGCTTCATTCGAGCGTTGACCTGGAGTTCGACCGTCTGCTCGAGGAGAAAGGGGGGGGGTACCTGCAGAAAACTCTCTGATGTCTAAGTCAGTATGTTTCTCAGTAGTGGAGTAGAGAGAATTTGAATCAGATGGATTACCTGGACGTCGAGCCTCCTTTATATAGGTGATGACTTACTTAGGGAGAAAGCAATCATTATTCCGGCTTTTATGGCTGCATTTATTTACACACTTTATGATGACAATTATTGCTGCACTAATAACAGTTAATCATTGCGTATTTACTACCGTCATTCATTACGTATTTATGATAGTCATTCATTGTGCACTTATAATCATAATCATTGTGCGTAGTTATTGTCGTAATAATCGCCGTATTCATGACTGAAATTTGACGCCATACTAACTACGGAGTTAATCGCTTTAATTGCGGGCCCAGCAGAATTTGACCACTCCCACAATGCCCCCAAATTTTCTCTTTGGACACTCGTTCTAAGAGGAAATTTCCATTCTCTGGCTGTTTCGAATCTTGCCTCGATTATTTCCTCGAGCCCTGGGCCGTCCCGATTCTTTCCTCGAGCCCTGGCCGCCCTGATTCTTTCCTCAGGCCCTGGCCGCCCCAATTCTTTCCTCGGGCCCAGGCCGTCCTGGCCGCCCCGAATCTTTCCTCGGGCCTTGGCCGCCCTGAATCTTTCCTCGGGCCCTGGCCGCCTCATTTCTTTCCTCGGGCCCTAGCCGCCTCGATTCTTTCCTCAAGGCGAAGATTCATTTTCAGCATGAGATATGGAATTGCCCCCATTTCCCTTTGAATCTAATAAACAACGTTTTATTCTTTTTGGTCACCGACCTTGGTTATTTACTTTGGCCACCAACCTTACACACACATTTCGATAACACCGACCACAAGTATACTTTGAATGCAAAAAGAAGTGAAAACTAGAAACAAGATTACTAAAGGAAAGAACGCTAGACAACGTTACCCGGACTCTTTGTCTCTTTGGGGCTTATATTCCATCACTCCCAGTCCTTAGTGACGGAAATGAAATTTCTTGAGGTGCAGCTCCTGCCATCACTTTTTAGGGAAAAGTGAACAGACGGCGCCACTTGTTGGTGCAGAAAAATTCCGTAGAGGAGTTTGACTCACCAATGAATGCGGACTGGAGCAGGAGCTGACCGGGAACAATCTAGAGGCTTCATTCGAGCATTGACCTGGAGTTCGACCGTCGGCTCGAAGAGAAAGGGGGCGTACCTGCAGAAAACTCTCTGATGCCTAAGTCAGTATGTTTCTCAGTAGTGGAGTAGAGAGAATTTGAATCAGATGGATTACCTGGACGTCGAGCCTCCTTTATATAGGCGATGACTTACTTAGGGAGCAAGCCGTCATTATTCCGACTTTTATGGCTGCATTTATTTACACACTTTATGATGACAATTATTGCTGCACTAATAACAGTTAATCATTGCGTATTTACGACCGTCATTCATTGCGTATTTATGATAGTCATTCATTGCGCACTTATAATCATAATCATTGTGTGTAGTTATTGTCGTAATAATCGCCGCATTCATGACTGAAATTTGACGCCATACTAACTACGGAGTTAATCGCTTTAATTCCGGGCCCAGCAGAATTTGACCACTCCCACAGCATATAGTGATAAATGCTGATTACAAAGTTAGACACATAGAAGCGTTACCTGTTTAGAAGTTGAGGTGAAATTTCAACCAGATATTCAATGAATGATCAGTTCCTCTGCTCCTGTAGGATCTGTGTTAGGCTTGAAACTGTTCCGGAGGTCTTATGATTCAATCACTTTGCAGCCTAATATGATCAGAACACTAGAAGTGCGGGCATATTGGCAATTCCTGTTTCAAGCTTGTTTATCTCTCAGTTCACTTATATGCTCAGTACCTGTTGTTGATTACGAGGCTACTGGATTCTGTTGGTTCATTTCAGGCTTTCAGCTTTGTTTTTGTTGTGGTTCAATAGCAAGTTTGCTGTTAGGAACAGTTAACAAATTCTATCATTAATACTAATCAATGTTATACCATTTGTATCTAGCCTCTCTTATGACCTCAATTTTGCTAGGGTTGTCCATCCAAGCTGATTATATGTTACTCATTGTTAAGCTTCTTTTTTGGAGTTTCTTCCAATGACTTTATAAACTCAAGGAACAATTTGGTGATTCACAATCAATTGCAACTCGTCATGGAGTTGAAGTAGTGGAAGTAGTGAGCAACTTGATGTGTACAATTAAACCAAATTTCTTTCTAAATATTAAGCCGCTAACGTTCAATATAAGCACACAGTATGAACAACAATATCTCAAATAGGCAATAGTTGCTTATCATTTGTATTAGACCAGTCGCATCGGAAGTTCACTGATATTGCCATTTTATCATTTTTATGAAAGAGTAGGGTAGGCTGGTCACATTGGAAGTGCACCGCTGTCTTTGATAACAACCTCACCCTTAGGTATCCCATCCGATCCTCCTACTCGTTCAACCTTGTACACAACGTCCATTCCAGAAAGCACCTTGCCAAATACAACATGGTGACCATCCAACCTGTGAAGAGAAGGATAACCAAATGCAAGAATGTAAGTTATTGAAAACATCATATCCAGAGATAGAGCTAAATCTGTCAACAGCAAAAGAGCTCATTCGCCCAGTGCATGGATCCTCTGGCAATTTTCATGTCCAAACTCAAAATGATAACCTTGCTCACAATTACTACTTGATTAACCTAGTTGCCTGTTTGAGAACACCATATTTGGAAATTCAACAATGAAGATATCCCCACAAGTTGGAAAGAAGAAAAAAGTACCAGCTAGTTTTGACAGTCGTGATGAAGAACTGTGATCCATTGGTGTCTTGGCCAGAATTTGCCATTGATAAATAACCTGTTTGTCACACAAAAGGACCCGGAACTCAAAATTACTAGGAAATTAGGAATACACATATTTGCAGTATCTACATTTTGGGAGAACTTTTGCATGAGTAACTACTCGGAAACAAGGAAGACTTTAGCTTGCCTGGTCCAGTGTGCTTTACTTTGAAGTTTTCATCTGCAAACTTTTCCCCATAAATCGATTCTCCACCTCTTCCATCGCCAAGAGTGAAATCCCCTCCCTGAATCATAAAGCTGGGAATAATTCTATGAAATATACTCCCTTTGTAGTGCAGAGGTTTCATACTCTTTCCAATTCCCTTCTCCCCTGAAACACAAGCGCTCATTAAACTCAAAAGTAGCAACACAAAAGCCATAGCTTCCATTTAATCATAGAAAAACATTAGGAATGAGGCAGGTAATCACAAGATCACAGTAATTAATGGAGCTTAAGTTACTTGGCTACCAGTGCATAGTGCTCGAAAGTTCTCTGCATTTGAAACACAAACTTTGATCAACTCTTTCATCAATGGACAGATAATACAAGAATATCACACCTAATGAATTATTGGGTACCTACCTATGGTTTTTGGAACTGTTTTTCCAAAAAGACCCATGACTATGCGACCTGAAAGACAATACAATGTGAACAAATCAAGAAAACAACATTAATCTACAGAAAGACACCCATGACTTTACATTTTCTCTGAAGTTTTATGTTATGGGAATTGGGGGGAACATAAAGTTTCAACCTTCATTCAACTCAATTAAATACTGGAACAAATTAGCAACTACCCTGAAAATTTTGCTCATCCGTTAAAGAATTCATACCAATGGGTTTTCCATCGATTTCGATATCGAAGAAAACTTGGTGGGTGACTTGTTCCAGATCATCACTTTCCTGCCAAACCCAGAAACACAAACCATAAGCTCTGTTTACTTCCACAGAAAATTGGGTGCTTAGAGTAAGAATCAATCCTCACCTCAACAATCTCACTTTTGCTTTTGAGGGTGTTTGGCTCTGATAGGACTTTATCATTGCTAAATCGATTCTGATATGAAATTCACAGGATCAATGGTACAACACTTTAGACAAATTATTATTAAAACACAAAGTAAATCTAAGTTCATTGAAAAGGGAATCAGAACGAGCTAAGAGTTATGGGGAGGTACCAGAATGACAACTAATGTCGCCAAGAGAAGCAAACCCCACAAAAGAGCTGCGGCAGAAACCAACCTTCTGGGCATCTCTCTCCGCTTTCGTTTACCAAGTCTTCCGCAGCAAAATTGTAGACTTCAGACTGACCCAAAAAAAAAAAAATATCGTAGAAGACCATGACCGTTTCTTTTGTTTTGTTCATACTTTTCTTAATATTCCCTCTCTTGTCTTGTCTCGTCTTTCTCCAACTCCAAAATGCTTTTTTTTTTTTTTTTTTTTTTTTTGAGAAAGACGTTTTTGACAAAAGAAGTAAAAAAAAAAAATGACGATTCAGTTTGGTAAATTGACAAAACATATTTGCTTGAGGATAAGGAATGATTTCATTTCACTCAGAGTGATCGTATATATGAGTTCGTAGTTAATAGGATTGAGAACAATATTTTCGTTAGATGTTATTAGATAGACCAACAATTACTAGTCATTTCCTTACATAATTTGTTTGATTAAAGCCAAATTGAGTATTATGTGTTCCGTCCAATAACTAAAATATCGAATATCAATAGTAAAAAAAATAGAAATTTTGATGGAAATATCAAGAAAATTTCGATCTAAGTAAATTTTTGAAAAAAATGATGAAAATTTAGAAAGTAACATGCAAATCATTAATGAATTTTTATGAAATGTTTACATGATCAGTTACCTATAATATTTCAAAACAAGTGTTTGATGAACTTAATTGTATAATGATTGTAGTAATTTGGAGTATAATAAGATACACTGACATAACAAAGATATATTCTACATGAGAATTCTCAAAAATGATTTAAATAGGAGATTAGGAGAGTTAATTATTAATTATAACAATATTTTACAATTAAATACATATGTTAAAATAAATCGGTCTTCAAATAAACAGAAAAAGAAATAGAAAATGGTCCATTAAAATACATAGAAAAGTTTTTTTTTTTTAATAGAGCCAAATGTTTACTAGTTAGCAAATTAGATAATTAGAAGATTTATAAGCATAGAGGGAAAAGACACAAAGAGCAATACATGACCCTATAAATTTTTAAAGTTTTCCCCTTTAGATGTTATCAGTTTAGTTGGATTGGATAAGGACAAGAGTTAGTTTTCACGAGCCACATATCGCGAGAGAGGGCGATAATCTCGGAATTTTGCGAAAATTTTGAATATTTCGGGAAATATCGCGAAAATTTCGAATATTTCCTAAAATAACGAGAAATTTCAAAAATTTCTCCTGATATTCTCTTGGTAAGTCAAAGATATATCGAGATCCTAAAAAAATGGAAATATCGAGGATATTATCGATTTTTCAGTCCTTGGTTCCGTCTTGACTTGTTTTCTTAATGAGTTCAAGCATGAGTTTGGCTGAATCTATTGATAATCATATGCAACTCATCTTTGAGTTCTTTGTAGTCTCTAGGTTTTTACTTTTTAGAGTTTGATGAAGTTTCAATACATTGAATTTCTCATATGGCCTTAAACTCATATAGTTAAAAGAATAAATTGCTTTGCATAAAGCTAGCCTAATACGTGTTGGTGATAACCAACAAGTAGACTCATAAGTATGTGGAATAGTGAAAGTGAAACCATAAAAAGTTGCGGAAACTTACTTACATCATATAATAAATTTTGAACATTGAATAGCAACGTCTTAATTCTTAAATATTCAATTTTTATTTTTATTTTTTGAGAATGTAACTATTCAAAATTAAAAAGGTAAAACTACAAAATCTTCATTTAACAAGTAGGTGTAATGTTAACTCTAAAGATCAGATGTTAACATCACCTTTTCCACTATCCATTTCTACTAATTCCCATTTTGGTTATTGGTTATGGAAACATGGACTTGTCACATTTTGAATTTATCCTCTCCGTACTTTATCAGATCCGACCCATCACCCCTTGTTTAAAGAAAAGAAATCTTCATTTACTCGCAAAAAAAAAAAAAAAAAACAGTGGAGATCCAACCCATCACCCCTTGTTTAAAGAAAAGAAATGTTGTATGAATAAAGTAAGATAAGATATTATGGGATTTGACTATTTGAGAAGGGTCCTTGTCGACGTCCGAAGAATTTAAGAAAGAAGAAGAAGAAGAAGACAAACCACGTCTTTGAACCTCCCTGAGTCCCTCCTTTTTTAAGGCGGTGCCGGTTTATCTTCATTCAACGACCCTCTTTGTATTTTATCATTTTCATTATTTTTGTTTTGTTCTTTTTAATTTCCAAAGAGAGAGAGAGAGGTTTTCGAAGTTTGACGTTGGAATATATGGTCGAATGAACCAGCTGAATCCTAGGCCGTCTTCCTAGTTTCCTCTGCTACTCTCGACCAAACGATCCTTAAAACACAAAAACAATGTCCCATTCTCATCGATCATCATCGGAATATCCAAAATCCAAAACCAAAGAGAGCAAGACTTTCGGCTCATCATCGGAAAAAAAGATCAAGAAAATGGGCGACGGGAATAACACCAACAACTACAAGATGTTCAAGTTCTTCAACCGCAAGTTCAAGATCAGCGAGTTGAAGCCACCTCCAGACGTCAAGGACATCTTCTCCAAGTTCGCCGCCGGCGGGGACCTCATGTCCCCCGACCAGTTCCGTACGTTCTTGATCGAACACCAGGCCGAGAAATCCGTTTCTTTGGCCGACGCCAAGCGCATCCTACATGAGTTCTCGCTCCGACGACAGCATCTTACGGACCCGAAACACAAGAAAGACAAGAAACAGTCCAAAGAGAACAAAACTGCCGCGCCGGCCCACCAAACACATGAGCACGGCCTCACTTTGGACGAATTCTTCAATTTCCTATTCGAGGAAGAATTCAACGGCCCCATCAAACGAGAGGTTGGTGAAATCCGCACTCCCTAATTTTCGCTTTTTAGGAAATGTGAAATTTTTACTCTGATTTGTGCTTATGATGCTGAGAAGAAATCAGGGGACCAATTTGGGTTTGTTTGTTATTGTTGTTGGTGGGTGAGATTGTGTTAAATGTGGTTGGAAATTTTGGTGCTTTTTTGTTTTTCAGGTACACCATGATATGACTGCTCCGTTGTCGCATTATTTCATATATACAGGGCACAATTCGTACCTTACTGGGAATCAACTCAGCAGTGACTGTAGTGATGTGCCAATCATTAAGGCTTTGGAGAGAGGGGTCAAAGTAATTGAGCTTGATTTATGGCCAACGTCTTCGAAACAGGATGTTCAAGTTTATCATGGAAGGTACTAATCCGCTTAGTAAAGCTCAGTTGAATTAGGTACTACTGTTTGTTTTTCGACTTTTCCTTTATAGTTTAGGGATGGCAAAGTAGAATAAGAACCTTCTGCACAATGCAGGACCTTGACGGCTCCTGTGACACTCGTCAAATGCTTGAAATCCATTAAAGAACATGCTTTTGATAAATCTCCATACCCTGTTGTTATTACTTTTGAAGACCACCTTACGACCAAGCTTCGGTGTATAGTTGCAGAGGTACTTAGCTTTCATTAGTTCTTATAGATGGTCTAGTATTCAGTTCTGTTTGAAGGTTGAGATTGTAGTTACAGTACGCATCTGTTGCTCTCACATTTTTTGTTAGTTTGTGACCTAGAATTGGTGATTTAATGTGTAGATGGTTACCCAAATATTTGGAGATATGTTGTATTATCCAAAGCCAGAAGACCCGATGACAGAATTTCCTTCACCTGAAGCTTTAAAATATCGGATTATTATCTCAACCAAGCCACCAAAAGTAGGTGAAGGCAATGACAAGGATTCATCTGAAGAATCAGAAAAGGTGAGCTGAGTAATGCAGTTTATGTTCTCACCAATTTGGTTTCTCAGCACATGTTTCTTTACGTTACTTCTTTTAATGGGTACAGAGTGACTGCAGTGATAAAGAAACTGAGAGCAAAACTGCAGTTGACATCAAACCCATCCAGTCAGAAGCACCTGAGTATGCGGAACTTATAACAATCCATGCTGGAAAACCACAAGGTGGTTTGAAAGAGGCTCTAGAGGTTGGTGAAAAAGTAAGACGTCTTAGTTTGAGTGAACAAAAACTAGAAAAGGCTGCTGAAGATCATGGAGCTGATATTGTTAGGTAATATCTGCGGCAAGCAGATATCTGAGCCTTTTGTTATCTGTGTTCTCTAGTGGTTTCCGTTAGGTAATGATTCTGATACTTGGTGTTGTGTTATGATCTCTAGGTTCACACAGAGGAACATTCTAAGGATCTACCCCAAGGGAACACGAGTTACCTCCTCGAATTACAAACCGCATGTTGGGTGGATGCATGGAGCTCAAATGGTTGCGTTTAATATGCAGGTTAGCTTTGAAGTTTCGTGACTAATCTTACCATTAACTAATAATATGTCGATGGCAGAGATCGATAAGAAATATAACCCGATCTCTGCATACAAAACTTTATAACAGGGACGTGACAAATTACTATGGTTGATGCATGGGATGTTTAGAGCCAATGGAGGGTGCGGTTACGTGAAAAAGCCTGGCTTTTTGATGCATAAGGGCCCAAATAATGAGGTTTTTGATCCTAGAAGGCACTTGATGGTGACAAAGACATTGAAGGTGAGAGGACAATTTATTTAACTTGAGTTTTCAGCATATTGGCAATGATCTCAGAGCATTGATGTTCATTGACAGGTGAAAGTATACGTTGGGAACGGATGGCACTTGGATTTTAGTCAAACACACTTCGATTCGTTCTCCCCACCAGACTTCTACACAAAAGTTAGTAAGATCCGTTTTGTTTTTCCAGTGATTCGAGAATTTATTGTTGCTGTATCACTAGTGTTTTATGGACTTTGATCATGGATTTAGAAGCCTTTTCTATGTACAAAACCTCATACAGTAGTGGGAACTACTAGCCAATTCCATAAGACTTTTGTGTCTAACAATTATAGATGAATGTTCAACTAGGAAAAGTGCATGGTCCATTAGTGTCTGGCTAGTACTGAAAGTATTTCATGGGTTTATGGCAGGTTTATATTGTTGGAGTGCCTGCAGATTGTGCCAAGTACAAAACAGAAATAAAAAACGACGAATGGATACCTGTTTGGGATGAAGAGTTTACATTCGGTATGACCGTTCCAGAGCTCGCTATACTTCGGATTGAAGTTCGAGAGTATGACAGGTCTGATAAAGATGACTTTGGTGGCCAGACGTGTTTGCCGGTCTCGGAGCTAAGAACCGGGTTCCGGTCAGTCGCAGTTTACGATCATAAGGGTGAGAAATACACATCTGTAAGGCTCCTAATGCGGTTTCAATTTGAGTCAAATCTCGCACCTGCCTAGTCTATACTCCATAGCAATCATCCCTATCCATCATGGTGTTTGTCTTTTGAGGCCTTTGTCATGGTTTCAATAGCATACACAGGTACTCGATCTGTAATTAGTGAGAAAGTTGATTATGCTCTTGGGATTACTTTGGATTGAAGCCATGACATTGACTTAGAAAACTGCTAGTGGACAGTGGGGTTTTCCTAATTTTACAAATCAATGATGAGTTTATCTAATCAGCTATTTGAAGAAAGCACCATCCGCAATCCACTCTATGAGATGAAGAGTTTGTACATTGCAGACGTGTTTATTTATCTAACATGAGTATACTAACAATGATACAGTTCCAAATCACAATCGATATGCCAGTTGGACTCCACTTTAGACAAGTACATGAAAATTAGACTTGGGATGAACCATTGCAAATGGCCTTGTGGTTGAGCGTTTTGATTGAGAATTCCCTACCCGCGTACGACTCACGAAGCTGTCAAAGTGATCTGACATTATGTTGCAATGCATAGTCAGAGCATTTCACATGCGCTGAGAGATTAGTCTTTAGACCTAGAAAGTCTTTAAAATATTCAAACACGGTCAAAAGAAAGAACAATATTAAGAATTTGTCTCCGGTTCATCGCTAGATCATTCTGGATATACAATCATTGTATAAGAAGAAATACAATCATTCTATAAGAAGAAGGTTACCGACATGAAGAGGTGAGTAAATTGTGTGTAGGGTCGTTTGTGAATGCTGAATTGTTGATGGATCCGTCTACACGGTATAGTCATTGTCTGGCTTTTGTCAGTGGGCGTTGAAGTCAATGTCTGGTAGTATGGTATGGTGATGAACTGATGATTCAAATGAGTATGTCAGCAATTTAAATTGGCACCACTACTTCACCACTATGGTCGACGTAATATGATCCAGGCTGTATTGTCCTCAGAATTGGAATTGGTATATGCCATTCAATTATTCATTGATTAACTTGCAAGCGTCGTTCTTTGTTTTGCCGACTAAAATTGTTATAATGCTCTTGGTCAATACCCTACAGAGAGACAGGTAGTTCGGGACTTCAGGCTCACTATCGCATCACATCACAGCACGTGTATCATGTGTTGTAGTAAAATACGTACTCCTTGAGCATTTACACAGGGGTCACTATTACTGTGTAAAAAAAGCACTATGCTCTTGAAGTATTATTGGACACTTGGCTCTCCATCAGTATTTTAGTCAATTGAAATGAAAAATTAGAAAATAGCGACTATATTTTTATCAATACAAAGGAATGTTACGCGGAACAGCTGGCAAGCAAGTATAATCCTTGGTTGATATGTACTTATCAAATCATCAAATGAGTGATATTTGCTTAACCATGAAGTCAGCCTGAGATATTAGTTGTGATTTATTAAGGTAAGTGTGTGATATCAGAGTCATATTTGACTTGTTTTTTCTTTCGGATTTTGGGGTTCAAGAACAAACAGCATGACCAACACCACCCTCATCATAGCAGCTTTTGAACCTCTGTAACTAAGAGCAATTCCAACAACTTCCCTATAATTTCTGTATTATAGGGAAGCAAAACTCAAAGTTTTAATATATTTTTCTTCTCCAACTCTAACAGATTCCCTATTTTACAACCATCTCTAAAATCTTCATATTCTCTCAGCGCATGGTAAGAGAATTTAGTTTTCTCTTTCCTCACTTTCCCTAAAATATGAATAGTTATAGGGAATCTGTTGGAGCAAAAGAGACTTATTTTTTCCTAAAATAGAGAAAAATCAAAATATATGAAATCTGTTAGAATTGCTCTAATTGGAAAAACAAGAGCCGTTAGCTACGATACATCTTTATCCGTTAGTAATTTGTCGTGTAATAATAGTTCGAGAAGAATTTAAGTCAGAAAAACACCACTTTTTATCTGCCTCTCAGAAGAGAGGCAGTTGTAAAGTAATAAAAGCGAAGAGTAAGCTGGAATTGAAACTGGACCCCACCTCATCCTTCTTCAATTTTCCCACGGTTCTTGATTCTGCCTACACTTCCATCATTTCCACACCCAAAAAATCCCAAACAACAAACAGACACAACACTCCCCCCCCCCCCCCCCCCGATCGCCTGAAAAACTCTCCGGCTCCGATATGTCCAAGCAGACGAAGCAGACGTACAGAGTGTGCTTCTGCTTCCGGCGCCGCTTCCGCCTCGCCGTATCGGAGGCTCCGCCGGAGATCAAGTCCCAGTTTGACCAGTACTCCGAGAATGGCCTCATGACCCTCGATCACTTCCACCGCTTCCTGACCGAAGTCCAGAAGGAGGACCTCACCAAGGAGGAAGCCCAGGTCTTACTGGATCAGAGCCTCAACGACTTCAAGCACCTCAATATCTTCCACCGCAAGATTCTCAACCTCGAGGCCTTCTTCAAGTTCCTCTTCAGTGACAATAACCCCCCTATCTCCACCAAGGTACTTACTTACACCGGGTGGATTGTTTCGATTATTTGGGATTAGTTTCTGGGTTTTCGAGGTGAAATTTTGGTGAATTTTGTGGATTAGGTGCACCATGATATGAATGCGCCTTTGTCGCATTATTACATACACACCGGACATAATTCCTATTTGACCGGAAATCAGCTGAGCAGTGACTGCAGTGATGTGCCGATTAAAGAAGCTCTTCTTAGAGGAGTGAGAGTGATTGAACTTGATATTTGGCCCAATTCGAAGAAAGATGATGTGGATGTACTTCATGGAGGGTATGTGTGTTTATGAGTTTCAGATCTTTGTGTAATTTGGACCGATTTGAGAAGTAGTAATGTGATAGTGAATTGGCCGCCTCAAGGTTTGTTGTTTTGTTATAGGACATTGACTGCTCCAGTGTCACTTATCAAATGCTTCCAGTGTATAAAGGAACATGCTTTTGTAAAATCTGAGTACCCTGTTGTAATTACCTTAGAGGATCATCTAACCCCTGATCTTCAGGCTAAAGTGGCTGAGGTACGTTATTTTGTAATTATTATTTTTCTTTTATCCATAATTCTTACCTGTTGTTATTACTGTTGTGTGTCATCGATTTTTTTTTCATTTTTAGATGATTACTCAAACATTTGGAGATGTGCTGTTTTCTCCTCCGGGATCCGAGTGTCTTAAAGAGTTTCCATCCCCAGAATCACTAAAGAGAAGGATTATTATATCAACCAAACCACCTTCAGAATATCTTGAGGCTAAAGCTGCTGCCGAAAAAGCTGCCGCAAAAGCTGCCGCAGCTGGAAATGACTTAAAGAGGGGAACGAGTTTAGCTCCTGATGAGGAAGCTTGGGGTAGAGAAGTCCCAGAACAGAAAGGAGCAGCTGCAGAAGATGACAAGGTGGTGAGGCTGTGTGTGTAACTTGCTACATTGCTGATTTGATGTGCAAATTTCTTACTTAAGTTATGATTTTAGCAGAATGAATTGGACGAAGAAGATAGCAATGAGGAATGTGTTGAGGAGTCCAAGTGCCCACAAAATGAAGCACCTGAATATAAGCGTTTAATTGCCATTCATGCTGGTAAACCCAAAGGTGGATTAGGGGAGTGTCTCAAAGTGGATCCTAATAAAGTGCGGCGTCTTAGCTTAAGTGAGCAACAGCTTGAAAAGGCATCAGGAACTCATGGAAAAGAGATAGTCAGGTATTTAATCAAAAATCTTTTATGAACTGTGCTGTATTCCTTATCGTTTCATCCTATGGCATGGTCTGCAGAATATTAATGTTTACTGCTAGAAGAGTGTACCGCTAAAATCTACTTGTTCGACTACTCATTTTAGATATAGGAACACTAATGCAACATGTTCCTTACTGGTGTCGTGTCTGGTTTGACATATATGTGAACCAGAAACTAAAGACTAGAACTGTCATCTCTAAACCAACCATGACTCATACATCCAACCTAGTGCAAGTACTAGTGCTTTATCAAGAAAGGAATCAGTTTAATTGCTTTATGCTAATTACACTTAAATTGCTCGATAGAGTTAAGTTATTGTCATGGATAGATCTTATAGAGGGGAAGATTCAATTTAGGCCAAGAATTGACCTGTGTGCACTTTTGTTATATGCCAAGTATTGTATTATGTGCTATTATGCTTGCACTTTCATGCAGTCACATCTTTGTTTCCAACTTAGGAATCATAATATTTGGTAATGCAGATTTGTATGTTTGATTATTAATAGAAAGAAATTCCATTCTGATGATTGGTTCTGTTCAGATTTACCCAGAGGAATATTCTGAGGGTGTACCCAAAGGGTATACGTGTGGACTCATCAAATTATAACCCAATGATTGGGTGGTCACATGGTGCTCAAATGGTTGCATTTAATATGCAGGTAAGGATTTTACTTATGCTGAAAGTTTTTTCTCTTATTGGTAATTCAAATTATGACCACTTCTTTCCCTTTTGGAGTAAACTTGAGACAGTAAAAGTCAAGGAGCTAGCCATTAGGATTTTTTTTCCTTTTCTTATGGGTGACATGCTTATATTATCAATGTATGTATATTGAACAAAGAGGATGACAATTGTACAAAATCAGGATGTTAATTTGTTGTGTTTAGCTAGCCATCATGTGAGAATTTAAATGTGTTATATCGGTCCTAATGTTGAGTTTACCTCTTGAAATTAGTCAGTAAAGGTTTCCTTGTGACAGGGATATGGAAGATCACTGTGGGTGATGCAAGGAATGTTTAGAGCTAATGGTGGATGCGGCTATGTGAAAAAACCAGATTTTCTGTTGACGACTGGTCCAAATAATGAGGTCTTTGATCCTCAACATAAGTCATCAGTTAAAAAAACTTTGAAGGTGAGTTGCCAGGCTTCTGACTGTAGTCAGTTTTTCATGCTGTAATGTTAGTTTACTCATAGCTAATGGTTATGTTTTTGTTGTCCATTGACAGGTGAAAGTCTATATGGGAGAAGGGTGGTATTATGATTTCAAGCACACACACTTTGATGCATATTCACCGCCCGATTTTTATGCAAGGGTTAGTGGAAACAAACTAAAAGATTATTCTTATTCTTTCTTCCTTTATTGAAAACATCATTTTGATTGATGTGGCTAATCTGATCTCTATTCTGACATATGGTTATGCATTTATACCTCAGCATTGGCCTACCTTCCTGTGTCTTATGGTTTCGTTGTTTCCTTCTGATTTCACTTGCTTCTGAATAATGTAAACTAATGATTGGAACTGTTGTGGATGATGTACATTTCAGGTAGGTATTGCTGGAGTTGCTGCAGATACTCAAATGAAGAAAACAAAGACGCTAGAGGACAACTGGATTCCTGCTTGGGACGAAACATTTGAGTTCCCATTAACTTGTCCAGAATTGGCTGTGATTCGTATTGAAGTTCACGAGTATGACATGTCAGAAAAGGACGACTTTGGAGGGCAAACAAGTCTACCCCTATCTGAGCTGAAAAAGGGCATCCGAGCAGTTCCCTTACACGACCGCAAGGGAGAGAAGTACAAATCTGTAAAGCTTCTTATGCATTTCGATCTAGTTTGAAACTACAACAAACGGCAGAGAAGAAGTATTTATGGAGTTTCATTTAGATTGTACATTTTTGTGAGGAGTGTGTGTATTTTATCGTAAAAAGAATTGCTTTACCAGTGTGTAAATTTGTAAGATTGAGAAAATGGTTGAGAACACAGCTGTTATTACATAATAAACTTTCGAACATGAATTCAGGGTACGTTTGCTTACTTGAATTGAGAATGGAAATGAAGGGAATGTTCGGGTATGAGATTTCCTACTTGTACTAAAAAAATATAAATGTATTGGAATGGGTGTGGGTCTTACCTCGTTATCAGAAATTGATTCTTGAATAATCTTTTTATGACACGTTGACTTACCTAGAATGAGAATGAAAATGAAGGGAATGATTCTGGTGTATGAGATTTTCTGTGTTTACTAACATAAGTACGAGAATGATTTTAATATATAAGATTTCTGCATTTACTAACATATATAAGTATTGGAATGGGTGTGAGTCACCTCATTATTAGAAATATATTGATTCCTTAATCTGGGGGAGTTTGATAACCAATGGGGCACATGGGTGTAGGAATCATTTCCATACCGATTCTTTTTTTCTCTTCGATTAATGACTTATTTCATTCCAATTGTTTCCGATTCATGACTTTTTTTCATTCCAAGTAAGTAAACCTGCCATTAATTTGATTTTTTTTTTTTTTTCAGAAATAGATAACTTCATTATTTATCCATGGCCATAAATCACGTATATCATAAGTTGTCTCATACCAAAAGTTCTAAATGGCACAAGCCGCCGAATAAATGATAAGTAACCCTCATTGTAAACAAATGTGCACAATTAGACAAGCGACAAATAAGAGAAAATCGCAACCTAGTAGAAGATACATGACTCGAAGCAACTGAACAACAAGTAAGTTCGCCTAGAGACCTCAATTAGTGTACGAAAATACTAGTAGATTGCAAAGAGCCTCCCACAAATGTAAGATCCAGCAGGTCACGAACAAGTCCACTGTCCTGAGTCTGCACTTGAGTAAACCACCACATTCGAACCAAGGCCCAAATGACCCAAGCTCGATCCTCTCCTCCTCGCCCTTGAATATAACCGGAGACTACTCTCCCGATGGAGGAACGCCACCAAAATCCGGCAAAAAAAAAAGGACAGATCGTTAATTCCTGGGTCCCAAACCCAGATCTTCCAGATATCTCGTGAGCACCCCATCACACTGATCTGGACACCCAAGAACAAGGCACCCAGACTCAGTGCTTGACCAATCCCGTCGCCGCCGTCGATTTGCACCCACAACAACCACAGTATCATGACCTTCCACCAAAGCAAGGCTCCCGCTCCATTCAGCAATGACTCTGCTACCATTCATGTGCCTCCATCGAAGATCTTCCAATCCCTATAAGAAGGGAGACGCCACTCGAAACCGATCTTGGGTCTCCTCCCCCAACCAAGGAGCCATCCCCGCCGGAAGCTGAGCCAATCTAAACAGCATACAATCCACCCTTCCCCGAAACAAGGAAAGGGGCGATCAATAGCCTGGTGCAATCGACGAGTATGTAGAGGCGGCAAAGGCCTCCCTGGAAGCCGCACCAAAGGGGTGGCGAGAGACTCTCGACTCTCATTCTAATAACTCAGAGACTCTCAATATTAAACAGTAAGAAAATTACGTGCCATTAATTTGATAACCAGTGGGGTATGGGTTTATGAATCATTCCCATACCGATTCCATCCTTCTTATGTTCACGTTATCTCTGATTCATGACATTTTTCATTTCAAGTAAACGTGCCATTCAGTGAAATTATATTGGACCTTCCTAAACTTACATGGGCTTGGTAATTTTTTCGGCCCACTAGAGTGGCGCTCAAATCTAAATAGGCTCTGGAATCTGCCGCGCTCTTACAAATCGATCAGAGACAAAAAAATCTTCTCCCCAAAATGAACTCGGATTCCGATTCCGATCACAGCCAATCCGGATCCGGATCCGCACCGGCCCGCCGCCACTCGGACCTATCCGACTCCATTTTCCGATCCTACTTAGACTTCACCGGAAAAACCTCCGCCACCAACGCCGACCTCTCCAAGATCCAATCCTTCCTGACGTCATCCTCCTCCGGCGCTCTGTCATGCTTGATATGCCTGGAGCGGATCCGACCCGGCGACCCGACCTGGTCCTGCACCTCCGTCTGCTTCTCCGTCTTCCACCTCTTCTGCATCCAGAGCTGGGCTCGCCAGGCCTCCGACTTGTCCGCGCTACGCGCCTCCACGCGCCTCCCGATTTCGCAGAGCAAAGCGGCGGAGGTATCACTCTGGAATTGCCCTAAATGTAGAGTAGAGTACACCCAGTCTCAAATCCCAAAGATTTACCGGTGCTTCTGTGGAAAACTCGAGAATCCACCGAGTGATGACCCGTGGATTCTTCCTCATTCGTGCGGTGAGGTCTGTAATAGGCCTCTGAAGCACAATTGCGGCCACCATTGCTTGCTTCTGTGCCACCCGGGGCCCTGCCCTTCCTGCCCGAAGCTCGTGAAGGCTCGCTGCTTCTGTGGCTCTGTCCAGGACATGAGGCGGTGTGGGTTTAAGAATTTCTCATGTAACAATGCTTGTGAGAAGAAATTAGCGTGTGGTGTTCACCGCTGCTCGGAGATTTGCCACGAGGGGCCTTGCCCGCCGTGTCGGGTGAGGGGGAGGTATAGGTGCCAATGTGGGAAGAGGGAGGAGGAGAAGGAGTGTTGTGAGAGGCTTGATTTTAGGTGTGAGGAGAATTGTGAGAGAATGCTGGGGTGTGGGCAGCACAAGTGTAGTAAAGGGTGTCATTCAGGGGAGTGTGGACCGTGCCCGTTTCAGGGGAAGAGGACATGCCCATGTGGGAAGAGAGTGCATGATGGATTGTCCTGCAAGGATGCAGTGCCGCTGTGTGGTGCAACTTGTGATAAGATGTTAAGTTGTGGCTACCATAGGTGCCCGGAGAGGTGTCATCGCGGGCAGTGCCTTGAGACTTGCAGAACAGTTGTCACTAAGAGGTGTCGCTGCGGGGGCTTGAAGAAGGAGGTAGAGTGTCTGCTATTTTGCTCAAAATGTTTTGGTTTGTGAATGGATTGTTTGTAATTTTTTTGTGAGTTGGCTGATATGTTGGTGTAATTGGATCTAGAATAGGTTCCTTGTCATCAAGATTTGGCATGTGAAAGGAAGTGCCAGAGATTAAGAGACTGTGGGCGGCATCCTTGTAAACGCCGCTGCTGTGATGGGGACTGCCCACCATGCTCAGAGGTATGTATGTTTCTTTTAGCCTTTATACAGTATTCTGCAATTCTGTAAATAAATTGTGTGTTGTACTGATATCTTGAACTGTTAGATTTGTGGCAGAAAGCTTCGCTGTAAGAACCACAAATGCCCATCTCCCTGCCATAGGTATGTGCTCCTATCAAGTGATTATGCTACATTGCTACTTGTGAAGCCCTAGCTAAAATTTCATGAATATAATTGTAAGCGTTTGTGCAGAGGTGCTTGTGCTCCTTGCCCAGTGATGGTGACAATTGCATGTTTATGTGGTGCCACACACTTTGAGGTGCGAGTTTTGTCATTGAGTACTTGTGGTTCCTCTACACACTAGAGGGTTATTATAAGTACTGTCTTGTCAGTCTATATAACATCATGTATATGAATGCTGGCCTTGGTTCTGACTGCTGCAAAAGCATTGTTACTCTTTCTTCCTCATGGAAGAATATATCTTTTTTATATTTATGTTATGAATTAGCTTTCATTTTGATCGATATCATTTAGAAAAGAAGAACTGGTTGGTGATTGGTATTGTGACCACTTGCCAAAAAAAGAAAGTTTTAGGAAACCCTTTGCGTGGGCTCGCTGTGCACTTGTTTCATTAAGTTGCTTTAAGTAATTGGTCTAAACATGTATTTGCCATCTTAATGGGTTTGATTCAGGTTCCTTGTGGCACTGAGATGGATCAGAAGCCTCCTCGATGTCGTAAGCCATGCCCTATTACTCCTTTATGCAGGCATGGACCAAATAGCAAGGTAGATTTAGTTGCTCTGGCGTAGTTTCTCTCTAATATTGTTCTGTTCTTTGCTTTAGAGCTTTATGGTACTGTCTTAGGTTTCTTCCAACATATGTTGAGGTGCTTTGAAGTTTGTAACTTATGGAATGATCACAAGCATCTTGTCTTAACTGTTGTTATAAATGTTCAATTGATAGCTACCTTGCACGCTAGCTGAACAGCTGGTTTTGGTTGCATTTACTTTCCTTTAGTTTGGACCTGCACTTTTTAGTTTTTCCTGATACATTTTTTAGCTATAGATAAGAAAAATAAGTCCTTTTCAACATTGTATTTCACAAGTCATGTTATTGGTACTTACGTATTGTTTCCTTCCCAGCCGCATAAATGCCATTATGGAGCTTGCCACCCATGTAAACTACTTTGTGAAGAAGAATACCCATGTGGCCACAAGTGCAAACTAAGGTTTGAACGTTTTGTTATTTTGAGATATTCTTTTTACCTGTACCATACCATTCTTAACAACTATATTCTAAATTCTACTTTTTTTTTTCCTGTCGTTTTTTTTTTTTGTAACCTTAAGGTGCCATGGACCTAAACCTCCTCCAAATCCAGAATTTACATTGAAACCGAAGAAAAAGAAGTCTTTTCATCAGCCTGAGTGTACTCCTGGTTCTCCATGCCCTCCATGCCCGGAGCTTGTTTGGAGATCATGTGTGGGCCAGCACTTTGCAGCAGACAGAATGGTTGGTTTTTGCTCGCAGACCATTTCAAGTAATACATCGTTTTATCATCTCGGTCTCATCTTCCTAAGTTCCATTGTCTGTTCTTTGTTCCTTGTTTCAGATGGTCTGTTCAGATAAATCACTATTTTCCTGCGATAACTTGTGTGGGAATCCTCTACCTTGTGGTAACCACTTTTGCACCAAAACTTGCCACCCGCTCAAGAATCAGTCTTTGCCATCAGGGCAGCAAGCAAGAAGTGAGCCTTGTGAAGTGTGTTATCTTCCTTGCGAAAAGGTGTTATTAGTTCCTTTGTGTCTAGACCAGTGTATTGATTTCCTGTAGGACCACCCCTTTTATATTCTTCTGTTGGAACGCCTTCCATGAGAACTAAATCTTTGACTGAAAACTCTGCAAGACCCCTTTTGTATTTCCCCCTCATTCCTAATTATTTTTTAACTGCGTCCATTCAGGAGAGGGCGCCAGCATGTATACATCCTTGCCCCTTGTCATGTCATCCTGGAGACTGCCTTCCTTGCAAAGTGCTCGTTAAGCGATCATGTCACTGTGGTTCCATGGTCCATGTTTTTGAGTGCATATACTATAATAGTTTGTCTGAAAAGGAGCAAACCGCTGTTCGCTCTTGTAAGGGGCTCTGTCATAGGTAATCAAAATATCTCTCTTTTTTTCTTTTCTCAAGTTTCAGTTAAGAATAAGCTTGAGAGTGGAGATCAAAATTGATGTTTATTTTGCAGAAAGTTGCCTTATTGTACACATCTGTGCCCAGAGACTTGTCATCCTGGTCAGTGCTCATCACCTGAGAAGTGCTCTAAAAAGGTATAGAGGAATGTTCAATTGAAAACTATACTTTTTTTTTTCCTTCTTTAGGGAGAAGAATGTGAAGAATACCTAATTTTAAGTCTGGGAAATGTAATAGCACTAAATATTACCATTTCATGTGCTTTATCTATCTGACTTGATTTCTAACTTCATCTGCAAGGTTACTGTTCGTTGTGGATGCCAGACCTTGAAAAGGGAGTGGTTATGTCATGATGTGCAGGCAGCCTATCGCAATGCTGGTACTGATCCCAAAGATATACCTAAGAATCAATTTGGACTTGGACTCCTCCCTTGCGACTCTAATTGCAAAAGTAAACAAAAGGTCGTTGATTCAGAATTGCATTCTCGCAGACCTAAAGTTGTGGAGGTAATAACATCATGCTGGTGCACATCAATGTGTTTGTGCAAAGTTTAGACTTGTATTTGACCTGCTCTTCATCATTCTAATGCCATCATATATCTTGAAGGTGAAGGAACCAGATACTGATAAGCCTGCACCAAAGAGGAAGAAAAGGCGTGAACGAGGACAAGAAGTGGCACAAATCTCGACACTGCAAGTATGTATTTCATGAAAAAGAAAACCCTTAGCAGTTTGAACTGCCTCTTTATCGTCTTGCTAACTTTGACCTCTCATCTCAACAGAAAATTTTGGCCCACATGAAGCGATTTCTTCTTGTGGTCATCCTTCTGGTGGCTTTAGCTGCAGTATCATATTATGGCTACAGGGGTCTCCTCTGGCTCTCAGATTGGATGAATGAAGTAGAAGAGAAAAGGCAAAGAAGACACCCCCGAATCTGATCGACGAGGGTAATACATTATACTCCAATACTGAATTTGAGTACTAACCATGCTTTTTCCTCGCTGCCAAGAAACTAGTCTTACCTAGGCAGAATTTTGATTAGGCACGGAACTAAGGGGGTGCTGGGATGTGCTGCAGCAACCCCCCCCCCCCCCCTCCCTCCCCAATTTTTATTTGAAAAAAAAATCTAATAGATAATGAATAATTACCCAAGCCATCATCATAATTTATTATCCAAGTCTATTAGTATTTTGTCCATTACAATCTCAATAAGTTTTGTTAATAAGTGCTACACATTCTACATGAAGATAAATGCAATTGGGCTTCTGTTTCTTATACTTGTGCAGCAAAACAAATAAAAAAAAGAATGAACTTGGAGAAGAACTTGCAAGATAAGGGAAATTTAGCCCCCTCAACTTAAATTCCTGGTTCCGTTAGATACTGTTACTATTCATTTATACTAGACTCCAAACACACCCTATGAGTGTGGATAATTATGTGGGAAGTTATTCCACAGAATGTGGAGAAAATTACTGCACATATTTTATTTTTGATTTTTGTTTTTCTTTTATTTGTAAATTGACTATTTTGTTTTTCTCAAATATTTTAGTTCAAATGTTTTTTAATATTTGAGGGATATTTTAGTAAAAATTTTCTGTTTTAGCTGACAAACTCTCTTCTCTTAATAATAGTATAGATAATTCATTCATGCATCCATATATTTCGGAAGTAATTGACACTCCAACTGCTTTACATTACTCATCTGGATTTGATGCGACATATATAGAATTCAGCCTAGTTAAACAGGAATTTGACCAGCTGGTCATAGTCAACTCACTACTAGTCATCAAATTGTTGAAGTCTAGAAGTTTCCGAATTTTAACGTGATGCCTGGTGTATGATGTGAGTCTGGATTAGTCTGTAATTTCCGATTTGCTTAGCTTATTTTCGACGGCGCAGGCGCGATGAAACAAAAGTTGAACGTTCCAAGTTTGCTCATTGGGATTTAGTTAAACGTTTACACGTGTGTCGGGGTTTTAACTTCCAACACGTGTTTGACTTGGTCCCTGCTGCCTTTTATTTCTTTTTTCCTTTTTTTTTTTTTTTTTGACGGGAGAGCCTCTTATTTCTTTGGTCAAGTAGAAGAAAACCCTCCATTCCTTGGAGGCGTGTTTTAAAAAAAAAAAAAAAAAAGTTTAAGAAAAACTATGGAATTAGAAGACACAAGTTTTGTACACGTATTCAGTTAATTATTTATTTAATTGCGTTTAATTGAATTTAAATTCAATGATACGGATTGAAAGACAGTTGAAATTAATTTAGTTGCCTCATTAATATTCACTGTTATTTAAGTGGAGAAAAAATGGGTAAGTAATTAATTGAGTAGGTGAATTAGGATATATGAAGACACATTGTTTGATTCGTTCATTACCCGTTAGTTGATGGGTTAGATCGTACTAAGGCCCCGTTTGTTTTGTTGGAATTGGTGACCAGAAAAGGAAACCATTTCCTTTTCCAATGCTTTGGCCTTAATTTTAGGTACGGAAAGGAAACGAAAGAGCGAGCTGATATGGAATCAATTCCGTCTTTAGGGTGGAATTAGATTAATGCCTAGGAGGTGGTATTTCAATTCCAACCATACTGGGAATAGCCAAATGACGTTATATACCCCTCATTAATTGTAGATCAATTTTAAAACTTAATCTCGAGTCTATCTCCTTTAATATTGTTGTATCGTCATCAAGGTAGACGAAATAAGATTGATGGAAGTCACTGCAGTAACAAATGGATCATCCTTGATATTTATATATTTGCTTTCCCCCCAGCCATTTTTTTTTGTCTGCTCCTTATTGATCGATGTAATTCTACTCTATTCTTCCATGCATAGATCATGACAGAAGCCTTTGCAAAATTCAGTCTTGATTTTACCCTGATCTACATATAACCAACCATTAGTGGTGTTTTAATTTCTCTAACTTTTACTCCTCTTGTACAATTACTGTGGTGAGATACGATTAAAGCAACAAGCTCGTGAACTGGAAATTTGTATGAACGAAGCATGACTCTGCAAATACACCATTATACAATTTCTATATTATGAGTCCATAATCCAAATGAATCATGAGTAAGTGCAATTGCAACGTGTCTCCTTGTCAAGTGCAATTTGTTTGATTTACTTGTGATGGCTATAAACATTACTTTCAATACCTTTGACATTTTATGATCTTTCATATCCAAGGACGAGTATTATTAGTAATAACTGTATTATTGCCCTGGATATTATTGGAAAATCTGAAATATGTTTTTCCCAATCATGATTGCAATTCCAGTTTCATCCAAACGTTGAAATGGAAATATTAAATCCCTTTCCATTCCAAGGTAGTTAAGGAAATGAGTTCAATTCATTTTCCCTCTTTATGATTCCAGTAAACCAAACAGGGCCTAAGTCTTTTGACCCTAATAGTAAACTTGACGAAAATAAGAACATTTGTAGTAGGTCTTTCTCTCCCATTTCTTTTTGGATCAACGCTAGGGGTTTGATTGTGTGAAAGTGATGGAATTAACTAAACACGACGAAAAGGGGAGTAAAATCTCACTACGTCAAAACAAGACTTGAATGGCAAGAAAAATCTTTAAGTTGCATTGATTCATGGGAGTTAGTAAATCTGGACTTTTTCCCCTCCATATTCTCTAGTCTAATAGTAATACAGGAATTGATCCAACTGCTACTTTAATCTTCCAAATTTGTAATTGGATTCAGTTTATAACCTTAAAAGTCAAAGTCCTTCATTCTCTTCCCTTTTGGCTGTTTACTAATCATACACGCACTGTTTAAATTTGTTGCAATGTATATTGTATTAGAAGGAAGATAAGTTACAATAATGAATAATAATATTCTACCAAAATTCATATTCATTGCAGATTCACATGGGTCACATATGAACAGATTCTACATCTTAATAAATATGATCGAGGGAGGAGGTGGGGTGTCACCGGCCAACCCCAAATCTCCAGAGTTCATACTTCTGCATAGTCTCATAAATATTGGTATATTTATTGGTATATAAAACTCCAGCATGATATTGCTATCTTCATAAATTAATCCATTACTTTTAACGACATGCTTTGTCTTTCAAAGTTTTCCAATAGGGCCACCGTTTAATTTAATGGGTTTAGTTCTTGCTCTTTGTATACGTGGCATGTCGGTCCTACTGATTGAATAATTTGGTAGAGTTTTTAGATTTTCACTATTTGCGATGTTGCGAGAAGTTTTCTGAATTTTATCCTTTACGATAAAAAAAAGCCATCACAACATCTTCATAATTAGACCCCTCACAGAAATTATTATCGAAACCTGTCCAGCATCTTGTTCCAATGCCTTGTAGGGGTGTGACTCTTTCAATTTTTAGTTTCTCTTTTGAAATTTCAAAGTCAAAGACTGCGACTCGAACTCTTTTCCTTGTTGCTTCTTTTTCCTTGCTGGACCATGCTAACTCAATACTTTGGGCATTGGACAATTCTCATAGATGACTGTTGCGGGCTCCAAGTACACAAAAGCTAACCTTTTAGGCAGCACAAAGCACATTTATGTTTAGAAAAATGGAAAGCGACACTTGTGTTCACAATCTTTGACCCTTTCCCACTTCATATTCGCCCTCCCAATTCGCCAGACAACCATGTCCTGCACCTCTGTGTGAATTGGACCATCCTCGTGGTCAAGATTTCACATTTCCTTGTACACAAGCATGTTTTCACGTATGCATCGAAAGATTTAACAATAATGTTATTCTCCCTCTCAGTTTGTTATTTTAAACGTTCTAAATAAATCCGCAAATATAAAAGTTTGTTAATGACAAAGAAGAGAAATTTAATCCCAATGAACAACCAACACTGCAATTCATGTTTTTTTTTTTTTTCAGCTGTCATTGCACAAGAAATCCCTACACTACAGCTCAATGTTAGACAGGAACTCTAAATCTCTACAGCCCAAAACCAAAAGGTGCCATTTCAATAACAAAAATAAATAAAAATGACTGAACAAAAAAATTCCTGTGTTTGGCTTTTCGGTTTTGGGGAAGGACATTACACTCGCTACTAATCGGCAGAAATGATTGAGCCGCTAGATATGCTGCCACCGGGGCTTTCCTCACAGAGACTCAATGCTCGCTCCAAATTGGCCACAATGTCAGTCATGGTTGGTCTATCTTTACCTTCCAAATTCACACAATGCATTGCAGTATACGCCACCAACTCAACCGCCTCGGCTTCATTGATTTCCGGAGGTCCAACCCTTGGGTCTAAAACCTTATCTAACTCTCCGGCCATGATCAGCGGCACAGTGAAGTCCACAACACTGGTAGGTGTCCCTCCGTCTTCACTGTTCCTGAAGATTGCTCTTCTTCCTGTCAGAAGCTCCAACAACACCACACCAAGCCCATACACATCACTCTTTGCTGTTAATAAGTTTAAACCATAGTACTCTGGATCAATGTAGCCAACGGTTCCAGCTGCCTTCATTGGCCTATAGTCGCTGTCATTTTCCGGACCCAATAGTGATAATCCGAAATCAGATACTCTTCCAGTCCAATTTCCGTCTATCAGAATGTTAGAGGACTTTATATCTCTGTGAATTATAGAAGGGACTGCATAGTTGTGCAGATACTCAATGCCTCTGGCAGCATCTAAAGCCACCTTGATCCTCATTTTCCAAGAATTAATCAAACTACTACTCTTCTCGACATTGTTCTTGTGATGTAAATGATCATGGAGCGCACCATTCTTCATGTACTCATAAACCAACAGCCTCTCCTCCTTCTCCTCACAATACCCAACAAGCCTAACCAAATGCTTGTGATGAAGCCTCGACAAGAATGACAACTCCGAATCGAAAGCAGTATCCTTCTCTTGGTACTTCTTCACCTTGGTTGCTGTTTCTCCTCTCTTGATAGCAACTTCGCGCCCGTCATCCAATTTCCCTCTGTACACCACCCCAAAGCTCCCTGCACCAATCTTGTTCTCCAATGCAAAACCATTTGTAGCTGCTGCAAGCTCAGCCAGTGAGAACTCCTCAGCCCTATCTGGGTGCTTCGACGAAGGCCCACTCCTCTGCCGCCTCATGATCCTCGAGCTCTGCCGCCTTATGGTGGCTGATCTCGAAGGAGGGCTGTTATTTGATGTGTTCCCGTGATTGGAACTGCCAGCTCTGGTGATTGTAGGCTGAACTGAATTATGAACTTTCTTTTGCCCAAAACAACCACCCTTCCACAAACAATAAATCACACTACAAATCCCCGAAAACCCTCCTATAGAACCCACAATGCAGAACACTAACAACCCCGTTTTCAAAGCCCGGGATGGAGATTCCGGCGGCGGTGAAATCGACGGTGAGGGTGGTAATGTAGGAACCAAAATCGGCTTCCAAGGATTGCAAATGTTCCCAGAGTCATAACAGAGCTTTTGAGATTGAGGATAGATACCACGTTCACTACAAGAGGACCGTACACAACGACCCGGAAGAATCTCCCCCAGACCAAGCTCACCTTCAACCTCTGAACTAGGCCAACCAGGACCCCAACATATAATCGAAAAGTTACTTGTGGTTAATCCACAAGTGAAATTAGACCCGGAAACGATCACCTCAAACGACGTCGCTGAAGTCACATTAGACCCAAACTGGCCTCCACCGCCCCAACAAATCACAGACTGGTTTAAAGCTCTAATCGCACAGCCGTGTTTAGGTCCGAGAGCTAAACCGGAAAACGTTCCCGGCGGTGCATTCAATTGACCAGAGTCGTTGCTGCCTCTGCAGATTATTGACCCAGTAACATTGACTCCACACACGTGATAAGCACCTGCTTCGATACTCGCCATGGCCATTTCTCCAAACCCATTTTCAATCTCGGCCGCCATGGAAGTTCTAGTCCCCCAGCACCGGACCCTTGAGCCGTTCTTCGAAATTCCACAGGAGAAGCCCGACCCAGATGAGATGGACCCGAATTGCTCCGACCCAGATGGCAGTTGAAACGTTCCGTCGTCTTCTCGCCAACATTTCACGGCGCCGGAACCCACCACGGTGGCGCAAATATGGTTTTCTCCGACGGCTATGTTTTCCAATTCACCACTTTCGTTAAAGTAGATTCTTTTCGAAACAAAGACCGAGTCTTGGGAGAGTAGATTGTCGTAACAAAGCAGGACGTAGCCGCCGGACCGGAGGCCGCAGAGGGAGGTCCGGCCGCCGGAGATTGACGAGAAGGAGATGTTGGGCTCGACGGAGATGGTTTGGCCTCGCCGGTAGCAGACTATGCGCTGCGTGGGTTGGCCGGAGACCAAGCCGCAGACGGCGCCGGTGGCGTAGCTGACGGCGAGGGTGGCGCCGGAGCCGAGTGCATGGGAAAATGGGAGGGTGAACAAAATGGTGAAGATGAAGGTGGGGATGGTAATGAGAACGGAGAAGGGTAGTTTCGTCATGTGAAAAGATTGGGATTGACGGCATCAGTGGTGGGTCGGAGTCGTCTGGTTTGCTTCATTGGGGGGAAGAAGAGAAGAAGAAGAAGAAGAAGAAGAAGAAGCTGTAAAGATTTTGGGCAGAGAGAATTTTTCAGGTTATAAATTTCAGTACAGAAACTGGTGCTACTAGTAAATAGACTAATAGGCTTTTTCTCATGTGAGAGATTACTTGGCAGCATTTATATATTAATTCGTTTCTTTCTTTTTCCTTTATTGATTTTCCTGTTTTGGTGTGTAAAGTGTATTATCTGTTATATAAGGTTTATATGGTGGAATAGAAAACTAATATCTTAGAATTATTCAAGAAAAGATTGAGTATAATGAAAGTCTTCAAGATATGATAATGAAATGCAATACAAACATTGTTATGACAATTCCATTTCCATAAAAAAAGATATTATGAGTTTAGAGTTTTACGACTGCAATTTTTGATTAAATGATAAATACGACAAACAATTGAATTGTCATTCTAATATATAAGTTGACAGTTATTCGTTTACACGTGTGACGATGGTTAAGATATACGAATATATGACAAAGATATCAACTTCTGTTGGAAGTGTAATTGCACATATGATGGGAGAACGTGATAATGAAGATGCAACAAAAATTATTATGTCGTTTCCACTTTGATAATGGACACGAGGAGATTGGGGTTCAGGGGTACGAAACTTTCTTGAAATTGTAAACACGACATATTGTCGAATCATTATTTGAATATTCATATGTCTGACTGTTATTTGAATGCACGTGTGACGGTTATTAGGATATACAAATATAAACTTAGATCGGTTTTGTCGAAATCATGATTACATATATGATGAGGGAAAACTTGAAAATGAAGATGCAACTGACATTTTTATGTAATTTCTATTTTTGACAATAGACACGAGGAGTTACAGTTTAGGAGTATAAAAAAAAAAAACGATTTTAAGTTTGAGGGTAAGCACAAACTTAGATTTAACTTTGAATTTCAATGCAATAAGAAAAATTTGATTGTCACTTGGGCTTAAATTTGATGAAAAATATGATAAGTAAAAGAATTTAAAGTGATTTTGAGGCTAACTACAAGTTTAAGTTCTAAGTTTAAACCTGAATGTTATAAGAAAAATTCAAATGCCTTTTGGGCAAAAGTTTGAAGAGAAAAATGTGAAGAGTTTAGCAATCCAAAAGTGACTTTGAGAGTAAGTACAAATTTAGATTCTGAATTTCGAGATGAGAGAATAAAAATTTATTGTCATTTGGACTAAAGTTCTTAAAAGATACAAAATCAGTTAGGACTAACCAAATTTCGATAACCTTCTTTTGCATCAAGAAGAATACGAAACATGTGATAACCAACATAAAACCAAAGTGCCTTTGAGGATAACTACAAATCTAGATTCTCTAAAATCGAATTTAGATGTGATGAAGCAAAAGTCGATTGTCATTTAGGCTAAAAATTGTAACGAGTTACAAAACTAGTTCATGGATAACCTTCTTTTGCACAAAGAAGAGTACAAAACATGTGGTAATGTGGTATAGCCAACATAAAACCAAAGATGACCAAATAGTAGCTTGAAGAAGCACAACACGTGTGTGAAGAATCAAAATAAATATGCCTAGGCTCCTCGGAGGTGAAGCACGAGAGCATCCATTTTTGCAAAACCATGGATTTCATTTTGAAGGTTTTCACGATTATTGAGGTTTTTTACGTTTCTGGCTTTTGAGAAATGAGAAAAAATGCCAAAACTAAGAGGGTCAAGAATCGTGCATGAACAATATGTGGCAGAGCTATTAGAAACTTAATCATGAACAATCTTGTTTTGAAAGATATTTAACAAAAAAAATTTGATATTCAAACTTCAACAATCAGTTATTAGAAATCTGTCAAATAACATTAATTCGTGGCTTGGAATTTTGTAATTTTCTCTAGGTTTTGAATATAGTCAAACAAGTTTGGTGGAGACCTCCAAAAAAGGTGAGCAGCTTTCTGCAAAATTTCAATATCAAACAGTCGTGTTGTTTTTTGCAATTTACTAATTTACAGAATCTTTTTCGTCACAAAGAAAGCTTCATTTTCTTGTACCCAAAAAAAAAAAAAAAAGGCTTCATTTTTGTATTAATAGTTTTGTTCATTATGTGATGTATAAAGGTTTCTAGCCAATCTCGCAAAGTTTAATACGACACTTCTGGGCTATGGCAACTCACTGTCCTTTGGGTTTGAGGAATGAGCTTTGTGCCCTATAGACCTATAGTAACTGTCCACGAGCATCTAATCTCGTCTCATAACTTTTGTTAATTCACATGTACTAGGTAATGTTCAAAATTCGAAACAATAATACTTCATAGAATAATGCGTTCATAAGATGTAAACACATAATGTATCCAACTCATATAATTTTTTGATGTTATCTAACCTCGAAAATGGATGAAATTGGTGTTGTTATGACCTAAGAAATATGCATACTATATGGAAGTCTTCCATGAACGGAGAACAGTGGTGAGGTAGCCCGTTGAACAGACAAAGAAAACTTGGTCATGCTGACGAAATTAGATAATGTGTTACTTCGAATCATGTAAGGAAGGTAATAAAAACAAACATAAACATCAATTAAAGATTAAAAATTGCATTGTTCTTTAGAATCTTTGACAACCCATTTCCATTGAAGACTTCTATTCACATTTCAACGTTTGACGTGTGAAAATAGATGGTCTCTCACAAAATGGAAAGAAACAATGAATCAAGGAGACTAGTAATGCATGAGTATGTGGATCATATGGGGCAAAATTTCTGTCGGATTGAATCTTCAAAATTTCCAAGTAATTAGGATTATCTAGAAGGTACAAAAATATGAATAAATTATGTAGTTTATGGTGTCATGTGAATGTTTCGCATTGTGATTGTGAGATCTCACAATAAAAATGAAGTTTTGTATGGGAGATCTCATAGAAACACTTGTGGAATGCAATGACATACTGAAATTATTAAACCTTGTTTACATTTTTTTTTTCTTGAAATTCTCCTATACCATAAGCTCACCATTTATGTAGAGCATGATTTTTAGAACATGTACTATTTGATGGAACACCAAAACCTTGAACAAATTTTTTTTTTTTTGACTTTGAAAAATCATAAAAAAAAAAAAAATTGAGTAGTTTTTTTAAGTTCCACACTTCCACCAGTTGGAAAAGTGTTTAAAAATTATTAGTTGTGAGTGGAAAAGTTTTGGTGAGAAAATAAGTACATATGATTTTTGGCATGTGCTAATAGTGTGCAGTTTTGGATATATATCATGGTCTAGACTGTAGAGAATTTCCCCCCAACCCCCCCCCCCCCCCCCCAATTTTCACAGGGTTGGGCCATAATTTTCACATGTTAATTTAGAGCCTTAGAATGACAGTGATGAAATAATGAAGCATCAATACATTAATTTTGTTGCTTCAGACGGGACGGATGACTGGGCTTCAATGGAAGATTAATTTCAGCCTCAGTTTTACAAGCGGGCTTGACGAATTCGACATAAAGAAGTTAAAGGGAAGTAGTGAAGCAAAATAGAGTGCAAACTCAGAGTAACCAGCGGCCCACTATTTTCTCTCTCATTTCTTGGTTTTTTATTATCTATTTATCTTCAGGAAAGAAGAGAGGTTTGAATTTACTAAACAGCTCAACAAGAAGTTTAGTAAGTGAAACACCAATATTAGAAAACAACCGTAAAGCAAGAGATTAGCAATAATTGATCATCACAGATGAGAATGAGAAGCACTGGCCTAATTGCTAATTAGAATACTAATAGCTGTTAGGGGAGAATAGAACATAGCTAATAATATATCCAAGGTAATTATCATCTTTGAATACAATATTAGAAGCTTTCTCATAGACTGTACAAAAGGGTTCACAACCAAATCTTAATCATACAAAGAGAATGATACAAAGTTGGCCTTTCTCTGCAGGGCACTGAAATTGTGTCTAGGAAAACATGGAATGATACATTATTGAAGGCAGCTTTGAAAAAGTGATGCATTCAAAATAGTCAATTACTAAGTACGAGAATAAATAAGTTCCACAAAGAATAAAAGAGGAACAGAAAGAAGGCTAGCCTTTGCTTTTTGTTGCTGATTTTATAGACAAGCTTGGGCTACAGGGATCGTTGTAAAAGGGCTCTCTATCCTGAATTCCTGATAATATGATGCTTCATTAACATTAAGAGCTGTGCTCCTCTTTACAGTAAGACCCTTTCCCCTTGCTTCAAGTAATATAGACATTATAGAGTAGCAGTGAGAGTTTGGCAAGAAGTGAAAATTACAAAGAGGAATACCGGCCAATTAGAGTTGTGGTTCATTGATTAACATTAAGAGTTGTGGTTTCTTTACTGCCAAATAAGACCCTTTTGCCATTTCTTCTATGCTTGATGATCTGAGTGGCCCGTACCTCATGGCCTCCAGTGGTTTGTATTCGTGCCATAAATTAGTTCTCTGTTTGTTTGTTTGTTGGGCTTTCTGCCCTTTTCAGCACTCCAAAAAAAAAAAAAAAAACACTTTTCCCTTGCATCAAGTATTAATGTAGTAGCAATGAAGTTTGATAAGATGTGAAATCAGGAATGGAATAACATTTTGTGAAGTAGACTCTGTAGTCTGTAAAAAGGCACCATTAATTAGTAGAACTCAGAAGACTCGGACTGTTGAGGATGCACGAATGAAGAATTCGCACCTTCATCACTTTTATAAATATTAGTTTCCAGTTTTAGTTCAAGGACTTCCCTGAGATACAATACTTGAAGACAACCTTGTAAATTAGGAATCTAGGGAAAGGCCTAGACATGAAGTACCTTTAATTGGCTCTTTGGGTAAATTGTTCTTCGATGTATAAGGTGAAAGTTTTGAGCAAAGAAACCTGTCCCCTGCCTCAAGTAATCTAGACTAACGGTGAAGTTTGGCAGTGAAATTCGGCAACAACTGAAAATCACAAAGAGGGTTACCATTATAGTATAGCAAACAGGACTACTACCTTTGTCTATGATTTAATTGGCAACAATTTCACAGAATTGTAACAAAATACATAGGAATCTGAGGGAACTAATTGCAAGCTAAGTATAGAAAAGAATTGCATAAGAATCAGAGTGTGCACAAAATCTACACACATAAATGGCTGGCTTCTGTGTTAGGCTTAGTAATTTAATGATTTTAATCCAATCTTGTTGGAAATCCAATTGGTAATCAAGAAGCATCTTTTTTTTTTTGAGAAAATAGATAACTTCATTCATTTATCCATGGCCAGAAGGCACATACATCAAATGTTGTCTTACACCACAATCATAAATGGTATAAGCTACCAGACAAAGGACAGGTGACCCTCACTGTTAACACATTCGCTCACTTATTGAGCCTAACCACAAGAAAGAAAATCCTCCCTACCAACTTCCCATGAAGTAGTAACCTAGAGGTCTCTAATCCTCCCTACCAACTTCCCATGAAGTAATAACCTAGCCGCCTAGAGACCTCAATTGGTGTACAACTAGAGAAACTAAGATGAAAGTAGTAGAAGACTCAACTTCTAGTATTAGGCAAGGAAACCTGGAAAAGCTTAAAGCTTTCCCTTGCCCTTGTCGCTAGGGCTGGGATCAATACCAGTAACTGCAGGGTAAGAGAGTCGTAAAGCAGTGACATTCGGCTTCTTGCTAGGGCGATGATTCTTGTTCCTACTCCCAAGTAGCTTGCCCGACTTCTTCTTCAACATCACCAGAGTGACATCCATCCAGGTACAAATGAGGTGAGCCTTGAAGACCGTAGGGTTGACCGGTCGGCAGGTCAGAGACTTCCCAATCAGAAAAGATTTGGAAGACCGACGAACAGGGCCGCCACCAATTCTCCCCAGATCAGGAGCACTACCTCCCTCTGCAAGCGCAAGGGAGGCAGCACAGCTAGCAGTGATAGCATCAATGGAGGCCATGTGGCTGAGTGAGGGTTGAGGGTGAGAGACGTAGAGAAGAAAGTTAGGAGAAGAGGAGGCGAGGGCGCCGTAGAGAGCTAGGGTGAGAGAGAAAATCTCTCCTAGGGTTTTTTTTTTGGTAATCAAGAAGTATCTTAATCATCAGTCTGTTGTTTTATTACTTTGACCTCACCAGCCAGTTTGAAAGTGGATTTCAAATGGGAAAAAACTTCGCTAACCAGCCCTGGTCAGCAAGGGCTGCCCATAGCCAATTAAAACCCTACACATAAGATACCTTTTGGCCTCTCTTCCTTTGCCTCATCTCCCAAGTCTACTGCAGGTTTACTTCTTTTACACTTATTACTAGGGAAACATAGCGGGCCCATATTTTGAATTTGTTTATTATAATATGTTGCAGTCTATTCATCCTCAATGCTCAAAGGTAAGCAGTTAAATTTTACTATTCATAATTTCAGTGGTCGACAGACTTGAGTTAGTTGCTATCTGTAACAATACTAGCAAAGAATTGGAAAAAGAAAAAGGAAAGCTGAGAAAGTTGAAAATCTTTCGAGATAGTCTTAGCAGAGAAACTCCCAACTATTGGGATATCATCTATAGATTGCAAACAAGAATCTATAAAATTGAAGAAGAAATTGAAAATCTCTTATATACTCTTCGAGAGGAACAAAAACCTCTTGATTATTTGAGCATTGGTTAGATCCGCAAGTCACTGGTATCAAAGCTTGTAAAATAGCTCAGCAGGGGAATCCCCAATGGGGACAATGTCTGATTTAATAATAGAGAGACTGAATTCTCTATTAAAATCTTCTGATGAAAAATATCAGATCCTGCAGAAAGAAATATCTAGATATCAAGAACATCTAGAAAAAATTCCTGTTATAATCCACCAATTAGAAAAATTGGAAAACAAACTGGATTATATCAAAGATCTTCCAAAAACGGAAGAAGAAAAGCTAACGAGTGTTAGTAGAAAAATCAATGAACAGCAAAAAACGCTGGATTCTATGAAAAATATACTGAAGGACAAGAAAGTGCCTTCTGTAAAACCAAAGAAGGCTAATGGATTCAAACCATTAGAAAGACCATAAAAGAATTCTGTTCCAAACATGATTTTTCTGGATCCCTCAACTAGTTCTACTAGTATTCGGTATGAAAAGCCGAAAGAAACTCGAGATGTCAATATGATGAGCATTTTCGGGAAAAAGAAAGGAGTTCAACTCCTAAATGCTGAAGAATTTGAATACAATGAAATCGAGCATGAGGTAAAAAACGCCTCAATTCCAAAGCTAGATTTCAAACAAATTTACAAAAGGGGAACTTTTGACCTGATGGATAGCCATCATTTCAAATTACTTGAATTTACAACCCCCTCTACAACAGGAGAAACAGATCTACTACTGATCACTCCTGCTGAAGTTGCCAGAGCAAAAGCAAAAAATTATCAATTTATGCACATTGGGGCAGTCCAAGTAGGCATAAAACTTTTAGCTCGAGAAGGTATAAACTGTTCAGTTCTATGTGTCTTACAAGACAATAGACTAACAGATTTTCAAGCTAGTCTTTTGGGAACCCTTGAAGCATCTCTGTGCAACCAAGTGGCATATTTCAACTGCTTCCCCAACTTCTCAACCAGCTTGAAAGATGCAGCTCACTGTATAAGACTGAGAGTCAAGACAGATGGCATATCCATGAAAAATGATATGCAAGAATTGGCAATAGTATACAGGATATACTATAAACTGATGATAACTACAGTAGAGCCAAAGACAAGGATATCAAACATCCCTGGTCTTACTACTGGATTCCTCACCAGCCAGAAGAACCATTCACAACAGATCCATAAGGTTACTTGGAATGAAGTAACTTTTCCCATTGAATGGAAATTATCTGGTCCGAAGCTACCAGCAGAAAGTGCAAAAGCTAAAATTTATGAAAGTAGAAAGACTGGAGAAATCAGTCTAAATTTTGAAAATCACAGAAAAAGTGATGTCTGTCCTGAAAATATCAGGATAAACAAAAATCTTCTCAGAAGAAGCTACAGCACTAGAGAAGCTAGTGTTAGTGGTACAAAAAACTCTGAAGAACCCTCAGAGTCCATCACTGAAGAAGAACTAGAAGCTGATCTAAACAGACCAGTCAATATGTTTAGAGCACAAAAGCTCTATGATCTTTATAAGGAAGCAGAATTCTGCGGAAATCCTGAAAGATTAGAAAAACTAATCGAAGAAATGAAAAACTTCAATCCAGGAAAAGAAAGAAAACTCCTTCCCTACCAAGATGTTGAAATGGAAGACGGAGATAACCCCAAAACTTTCGTCACTAGAGAAAAGGGAAAAGTGAAACTCCCTATACAGAAAGCCCATACGGGCAGAAATGGAGAAAGAAATTCTCAAAGATTTGTCCCAGAGGACAAGATACCCAGAGTACCTATTTCCAACTATGGTATCTGGCTCGATTTAGATAAAGCTCTAGACAAGAGAAAAACTCTTGACCAATGGGTAGACAGCCTAATGATGACATCTGCTCTAACCCTTGGAAAATTTGAAGCTCCTGATCTTCAGATGTACTTTGAAACTACTCTCACAGGAGTAGCTAAGAAGTATTACTATTCTTTCAAAGAAACAGCCCGAGGAAAAGAATGGCTGGAAGAAATTAAAACTTCAAAATCTCCGTATGATTTTGCAGCACCACTGTACGATCAGTTCTGTGGAGATCTTGCAAATATGAGTGAAAAGGCCAGAGAAACGGCCAAATCAAATATCTATGCTCTCAAAATTTGTGACATGAGATATTTCGAAGAATACTTGAATGAATTTCAAGAATATTACTGTACAATTGGTGAACTAGAAAATACTGATCTAGTCAACCTGTTGCACAGAAAACTCCCTGAACCATGGAGAACAGCTGTGCGGGAAAGCATAGCAGAAAAACCAATTGAAAGATTTTCAGTTGGAGGAATTGCCGACAGAATCCGGCAACTGTTGAAAGAGCAATGCAAAGCCAATCTTAGAGCTAAGATGGCCAAGAAACAACTCAAAGGAGTTGAAAATTTCTGTTACGGAATACTGGATATGCCAACCAACTGGGGATGTCATGAATCCAAGTTCTACAGAAAGAAGAAAGGAAAATATTACTCTAGAAAATTCAAAAAGAGTAATCAAAGAAAGAATTGGAAATTCAAGAGAAGTTCCATTTACAAGAAACAACAGGAAGAAAATCCTAAAAAGAAATTCTTCAAGAAAAAGAAGAATACTCATCAGCATAAACAACAACCCAACAAGAAAGCTTGCAGATGTTGGTTATGTAAAGCTGAAGGGCACTATGCCAATGAATGCCCAGAAAAAGGTAAACGATCTACTAAAGCTCTGTTCGAGGAATACGAGCATATAGTAGAAATAGCTAACATGAAAGGCTACGAAATAGCCTATTCTGATGAGGAAGAAGATGACAGGTCAGTATATTCTGCCTGGTCTGATGAAGACGAATCATCTGAGTCTGAGACTGATTCTGAAGTAGAGTACTTCGAATCCAGACAAATGAATGTATTGAAAATCAAAAACTGGGAAGAAAGCAAGACAGAATCCTTAATGTCTTCTTATCAGGTGAACCCTGGTACATTCGTTTGTGACTACTGCTTATGTCACGAAAAGAATGGTCTCCCTATGTTTTGTGAAGAGTCAAAAAAGACTTATCACAAAGAATGCTTCATAGCTGAAGCAAGAAGAAAAACCAAGAATGGACTTGTCAGCCAACTGGTTGAACAAGAATATGAAGAATATTTCTCTGAGAAAAAAGAGAAAGAAGTAGAAACTTTGTTCCAGGAAACCATGGAACCATCTTCCTCGAAAAAGGAAGACGTCATCAAAGAAAAAATCGATGACAACTTTGAACTGGTTGAGATACCAGAAAATGTAGAACTGGTGAAACCACCAGAAACTGTTCATCTCTTAGAAAAACAAGAAGCAGCTATAATAGTTACTGAAACATGGGATCTACTTGGCCAACCTTCTGGCAAGTTTGATTATAAAGTCTGATATGACCCTCCGTCATGGTTCAGTAATCCAGATAGCAAAGAGATAATTCCTACAAACTGGGATGATACAAAACCTTCTAGTTTTGATAAATCTCCCACTCAGAAAAATGTTCCAGAAGAATGTAAACCGTTCATTCCAAAGGAACAAGCTCAAGAAAATGAGCTTCAGCAATCGAAAGTCGTCTCTACGAGTAGATACAGCAACTACATAGAGATTGGACTAAAATTCCCTGATCATAAAAAATATCATCTACATGCCTTTGTAGATAATGGATCAGGATTTACAGTTGCAAAGAGATTTGCAATTCCAGAAAAACTCTGGAAAGAAGAAAAGAAAACAGCTACGGGTGTTACTTTTGATGGAAGCCATCTCACCATGAATAAAGTAGCAAAAAATGTTCACATCACCATTGGTGGAGGAACATTTACCATCCATAACGTCTGGCAATCTGAAGGTCAAGGCGCAGATTTCTTGTTAGGTAATGATTTCATTCTCCAACAGAGATTTATTCAGGATGAAGAAGCAATAGGCTTCAGAAAAGGAGAACGGGTGTTCTGGGCTGATAGGCTTATTCAGGCCAAAAGCATTGTCGGTCAAAACTTTACTACCCAATATCAGAGATCGCAACAGAATAGTGGTGATCTTACCCCCTACAAACCCAAATTTGAACCCATACTCCAAATAAAACAACAAGAAGAATTACTTGTTGAAGAATCTTCTGACGAAGAAGAAGAAGCAGAAACTAGTGAAGAAGAAGAAGCTAGTTTCATTCATGAGCATAACCTCAAGCACTTTCAGAATAAGCTTGAGTCTCAGAAAATTCCCACTCTTGAAAAAATCAAGAAACTACTCGAGCAAAACATCGATGTAGACCCTCAGAAGTTTTGGGAAAAAGACCCAGTGGTCTGTGAATTAAGATTGCATGACATGAATGCCATCTGTCATGTCAAAGCCATTCCTCAATACAAAGAGGAAGACCAAAAAGAATTCAGAAAAGACATTGAAGATCTCCTGAACAAGAGATTAATTCAACCTTCCACTAGCCCTCATCATGCTCCAGCATTCTACGTGAGAAATCATGCAGAAAATCTAAGAGGAAAAGCTAGAATGGTGATTGACTACAGAGATGTCAACAAAAAGACTGTCAAAGACGGTTATCAAATTGCTCAAGTAAGAGTACTGATCAACCAGCTCAGAGGAGCTAAAGTCTTTTCAAAATTCGATACAAAGTCGGGTTTTTGGCAGGTCAAGATGCATCCTGAGAGTGTATCTCTCACTGCATTTGGAACACCTCAAGGACATTACGAATGGTTAGTAATGCCTTTTGGTCTAAAGCAAGCTCCCTCCATCTTCCAAAGAAAAATGGATAATATCTTCAAACATGTTGCAGAGTTCTGCGTCGTCTACATAGATGACATTCTGGTCTTCTCCAAAAACAGAGAAGAACACATGAAACACCTCCATGAGGTTGTAAAGCTGATAGTTCAGCATGGAATTATCCTAGGAGAAAAGAAAATCTTCTTTATCCTTGATGAAGTTGACTTCCTAGGAATAAATATCAAAAATGGAGTAATAAAACTTCAACCTCATATACTTGAGAAGATCTGGAAATTCCCAGATAGAATTCCTGATGCTAAGAGTCTAGAGAGATTCCTTGGTGTCATAAATTATGAAAGAGATTTCATCCCCAAGATCTCAGGATTAACAGCAATGTTATCTCCTAAGACAAGTTCCAAAAGAAAATGGAGCTTCACAGAGGATGAGGAAAAAATTGTAACGCAGATAAAAAATCTCTGCAAAAATCTCCCTCCTCTTCAACAACCAGAAGAGAATGATGAAATTATCCTCCAAACAGATGCGAGTGATAACTACTGGTCCGGTGTTGTTTTGGCAAAAACGTCTGGAACTAACATTGAAAAGATCTGCAAATTCTGTAGCGGCAAGTTCAGCCCAGCAGAACTGAATTATCCCACAGGGGAAAAAGAAATTTTGGCTGTTAAGAAAACAATTTTAAATTCTCCAGCTTTTCTTGGAAAACCCTTTATAGTCCGCACAGATTGTGCCAGAGTAAAGAATTTCAAAAATTTCAAACTTGATAAAGCTGCTGATAGAGGAAGACTAGCTAACTGGCAATTATTCCTTAACCAATATGATTATGTTGTTGAATTAATTGCAGGAAACAAGAACTATCTTCCAGACGCCTTAACAAGAGAATTATCCATGTTCAGCAAAAGAAATGATGACGACGACGAAGGTCGCAATCCCAGAAGCAGAAGAGCTGGGAAAGAACATGAAACCAATGAGGATCCCAAAGAAAAAATCCTCAAGAGATTCCTGCTAAGTCCAAGAGGCTTAGCCACAACTGATCAATCCCAGGGTAAAGGATTGACTAGCCCGTCTCAAACGGCAGACGGTAAAGGCTCATCAAGACCGTTGACGGCTGTTGCTTTGCCAAAAAGCAAACCTACTCCAACTGGAGTAATTAATGTTTTTAACTATGAACTTCGAACTTTTGACACTCCTGTGTTCAGAACTGGCAGGAGACTCGCTTACCATCAGAAGGCAATTCTGGATAATCTTTTATTTGCCTTCCAAGAAAGAAGCAGTGGTCTAATGTTCCCAGCCCTCTTTGCATTAGCTGAAGAACTTTATGAAAATGGCAGGCCACAGTTCGAAGAACTACAGCAGAGTGCTGTCAAGAAAGAAAAAATTAACTTCCTTGAAAGCCCAGAAAGTGCTAGGGTCCCTATCATGGCACTCACTGAAGCAGACTAACATAAATTCCACAATCTAATAGGAAGGCACAATTCAGAAGACCTAGTTCCTCCAACCCTCTTCATCATCGCGGGACCATATGTTGGAAGATACCTGGTAAATGTTCAGAGTGAACATCCACAAGAACACAAGCTTTGGCTTGTTGAAAATGGTTTTGTCCATAATCTGTGGACCAAAACTAATGATGATCTAAAAGGTTTGTCGCCCATCATCGTCAATACAGTCAAGAATGTTAGAAAAACAGACTGTACGCTTCGTCTGAAGTTTAGATCTACCCCTCCAGAATGGATCCAGCAAGCAAATGGTGAGGTTGAATATATTGCTCCATATCACTATGTGAGAATTATTCCAAGACAATATCTGCAACCTGCCTGTGTTGGGTATAATGGACAACCAAACTCTAGCATCCCATGGATGAAGGCCATGACTTTAGAATACATAAAGAAGATCATCTCTGAAGACCTCAGCAATACCTTCCTGGCAGCAGGAGAGAAGATTATTATCACTGCTTACGATCATCCTGACGTAGTCAGCAGTGACCTATTCCTATCTCTCACTCGAAAAGAGATAGACTCAACAATGGCATGCATGCAGTGGATGGACAAACTTGAAAACGACAACCACTATAAGATGTATGTCGACACGGACGTATAAGACAATGCTACAACAGGTAGAATGGCCCAAGCAGACAACAACTCGTTTGTCTTTGGCCACCACTCAGAGACTGATGACAACATGTAGCAGCTGGTGAAAGAAAAAGGCACCAAAACAAAAAAGCAACTGTTTCCTTTTCAAAAAGATACTTTTGCTTTTCAGAAAAGAAGAAGGTGAAAAACATTTCACCCAAATGCTTTTGTTTTTCCCTGTCCGACCTCCATCATCAGGAGCACTCAGAAAAGCAGAAGATCACGGAGTTGTGCTGTACATTTTTGTATTTTGAATTCCAGTTTGAGTTCCGCTCCCTATATAAGGAGCTTTAGTTTCCTTTGTAAGGCATTCGAAAATTGAGACAGAATTATATTCTCTCAAAACAAGAAAGCCATAATAGCAGTTTGCTCGTCCTATCCTTGTGTGAAGTGTGGTTTCATTACAATTATATTCTCTCAAAACAAGAAAGCCATAATAGCAGTTTGCTCGTCCTATCCTTGTGTGAAGTGTGGTTTCATTACAAGTAAGTAACTGTAATCATTCTTATGGATAGCTAAACAGCTTCTTAGCTGTTTACCTGAGAATGAGGCTCTGAATTTCTGTATTCATATTAAATAAATAAGTTCTATATGAAGCCCAATATGCAGTCTGAAAATATATGTTTAAGTTTCTGAATACTGCAATTTTGTCTGTTTAAACTTATTTCAAGCTAAGATTGACTATTCAATAAGCCTAGAACAGCAGTGATTCCGCCCCGAAAGTAACCGTTTAGACAGGATGCTTTTGAATTTTACATTAAAGCTTGTTAATAATAGGAACAGATAAAAGTAGAAAAGGTTGGAAAAGAAAGAGGGACACGTGTAGGATACTTTGAGAAGCACCCAAAACCTGGTCAGGAGGTACTAACCACACCTGGTCAGCCAAGTACTATCCTTTCAAATGTTAGATGACATTGACAAAACCACTTGCTCTGATTGTGAAAAGTTTCAAACAAAACAGCATTGAACTTAGGAATCTGAAGATGAATAAAAGAAACAATATATTCTTCGCCAGTATGAATGAGGATCACTCATGGTCTTAATATTGGAAATTTTCTGCACATCTATTTTATTGGTGCTGTTGCTGATTGGCATTCCTCATCTGATTATATTCTACTCGAACCTGGATTCAACTCCATCCATTGACAGTTCAGAGGAGGAAAGAGTATAGAATAAGAAGGCCATATATCTGCTCTTTGGCTAATAAGAAAAGCTTCAAGTTTTCGGGCGCCTCTTGAGTTGTAGTTACTAGCTGGGTCTTTTTGTGAATTTATAATGCAGCACATAACGTTGATTTGTTCAAAGAAAAGAACTCTGAAAGCATTGTGGTTGGTGATGCAAGCTATGAGAAAAATCAAGTAATTGTCCGGCAACTCAGGCCCATTGGTTGAGATATCTACTAATTGTGAGGCAACTCAGGTTTCTTCATGAATTTTATAACTTACTAACCCAGTTTATATAGTCAGGATAATAATATTGACTAGATAACCAAAGCCCATGTATTCTGCTACTTGGAAACAACTTTACTTTTAACCTCTCAATCTTGCATAATTTTGTTACCAGCTCTCTGCTTCTGCAAACTCAATGGAGCTTCATGCTTCTAGCTTTTGCACATTTTGGTCTATATACCTTAATGTGATATCGCTTCTCCTTTTTATGAACCTTTTCCAACCAACCACTGTTGCAAATGCCTTTGGAAATGAAACTGATCAATTGGCTTTGCTTAAATTCAGAGAATCCCTGGACCTACATGGGTTCTTAAACTCCTGGAATGAATCTGTGCACTTCTGCAACTGGCATGGAATTACTTGTGGCAGAAGGCATCAAAGAGTAACTGCTTTGAACCTAAAAAGCCCTGGTTTGCATGGAACCATATCACCTTGCATCGGCAACCTCTCCTTTGTTAGGTTCATCAACCTTCAAAACAACAGCTTCTCAGGCAAGACTCCACAACAAGTTGATCATTTGTTCCGACTGCAGCTTCTCAATCTAAGTCGCAACATGTTGGAGGGGGTATTCCAGTTAACTGTTAACCTGACCTTCTGTCAAGAACTGAGCATCATATGTATTGGAGAAAACCTCCTTACCAGCAAAATTCCACAGAGATTGGCTCATTGATGAAGCTTGTGTATCTTAATATTGAGAGACACAGGTTTCAGGAGGCATCCCACCTTCCTTGGAACATCAATCACATTGCTTTCATTGTCAGATAATAACTTGGTGGGCAATGTTCCAGGGGAACTAGGTATATTGAAAAGTTCGTCTTTCTTTGGAATTGGTGCCAATAATCTCTCTGGTATGATCCCTCCCTCTCTTTTTAACATATCACCTATGAACACCTTCATTATTGTAGACAACAATTTTAAGGGCAGTATTCCACTTGTACTAGGCCTCAACATGCCTAATCTCCAAGAGATATTCCTTGGTGGAAACGAATTCTCTGGGACAATTCCTTCTTCATTTTCCAATGCTTCTCAGCTTCAAAGACTTTATATTTCAGAAATAGATTGGGGGCAAATTCCCAAAAGTATGGGAGATCTTCCAGTTCTCTGGTCACTCAATTTGAGTAACAATTATCTGGGAAATTCAACTAATGACTTGGGTTTTATTAACATCCTTTGCAAATTACAGCAAACTGAAAATGCTTTTGTGAGAGTTAATAATTTAAGAGGGGTTTTACCTAATTCTGTAGCCAGTTTGTCAAACCAACTCACTAAATTTTACCTTGGATAAAAACAAGTATCAGGACTGATACCTAGAACATTAGAAAATCTCAACAATTTAATAGCCTTGGGGTTGAACAGTAACCGTTTCACAGGTGTAATTCTAGCTCTATCGGGAAGTTACAAAACATACAAAGATTGGGTTTAGATGACAACAGATTAGGAGGAAAGGTCCCTTCTTCCATCAGAAACATGAGTCAGTTATATCAACTTAACTCATACGGAAATGAATTAGGAGGGAGTATTCCTCCAAGTATTGGAAACTGCAAAAATTTGCAGATGATGGATATATCAAATAATAAGTCGGGAATCCGTTCTTAATCATTCCTATGTTAATTGTTAAAAAAGAAAATCATTCCTATGTAAAAGTCATCAACTTTGGTGCGCTGGGATCGCCCTAAACCATAACTTAAGTCTTAAAAGGCATTACAACAAATCAATTGATTATTGTTAGTGGAAGACTACTTGATCCACTTAGCTAGTGCGGGGCTGCTTTCAAGTCTCTTACACCCAGAATTTGCCTCAGCTCATTTAACTTAAACCGCCTTGCTTAATTTTCTCATAACCAGCTAGCTTCCTGCTTCTGCAAACTCAATGGAGCTTCATGAACCAAGGTTATGTGCATTTTGGTTTAAATCCCTTCATGTGATTACCCATCTCCTCCTTGTTATGAACTTCTTCCTACCTACCACTATTGCAAGATCATTTGGAAATGAAACCGATCGATTTGCTTTACTAAAATTCAAAGAATCCATAATCACTGACCCACTAGGGTTCTTGAACTCATGGAATGACTCCATTCACTTCTGCAACTGGCAAGGAATTACTTGCGGCAAGAGGCATCAAAGAGTAATGGCCTTGGACCTACAAGGTTATCATTTGAATGGAGCCATATCACCATACACTGGCAACCTCTCTTTTCTAAGGTCCATCAACCTTGGAAACAACAACTTCTCTGGCAAGATTCCACAGCAACTTGATCGTTTATTCCGCCTGCGCTATTTGAATGTAAGTTACAATATGCTGGAGGCAGATATTCCAGTCAATCTGACCTTCTGCCTGGAACTGAGTCACATGGTTTTAAGGTCAAACCGTCTTACAGGCACAATTCCACCAGACCTTGGCTCATTGGTGAAGCTTGTGTATCTAGATCTTGAGAAAAACAAATTGACAGGAGGTATCCCACCTTCCTTGGGAAATCTTTCATCAATCAGTTCACTTCTCCTAGCATATAACAATTTGGTGGGCAACGTTCCAGAGGACATTGGCCGATTGAGAAGCTTATTTCATTTCAACGTTGGTTGCAATAGACTCTCTGGTATGATACCTCCTTCCCTTTTTAACATATCATCTATGAAGTCCTTCGCACTTGTAAATAATAAGTTCAAGGGCAGTATTCCACCAGCCATAGGCTTCAACATGCCTAATCTCCAAGAATTGTACTTTGGCGCAAATGAACTCTCCGGGCAAATCCCATCTTCATTTTCCAATGCTTCTATTTATGCACTTGATGTTGGGGATAATAATTTTGTAGGGCAAGTTCCCAAAAGTTTTGGAGATCTTTCAGATCTCTCGTCACTCGATGTAAGTAACAATAATCTAGGAAGTTTTTCTGCCAATGATTTGGATTTTATAACATCCTTGGCCAATTGCAGCCAACTGGAAATACTTGATATGAGTTCCAACAATTTTGGAGGTGTTTTACCAAACTCTGTGGCCAACTTGTAAACTCAACTGACCTTGCTCCTCTTTCAAGGCAATCAAATATCAGGAGTGATCCCTGAAACATTAGAAAATCTCAACAATTTAATATTCTTGGCCCTGGCGGATAACCTGTTCAGAGGCACCATTCCTAACTCAATGGCCAAGTTAAAAAAGCTGCAAGTTTTGGTTTTAGAAGGTAATAGATTATCAGGACGGATCCCATCTTCCGTAGGAAACCTCACTCAATTGTATCAATTCGACTTGTCAGCAAATGACTTGGAAAGAAACATTCCTCCAAGTATTGGGAACTGCCAACATTTGCAGAGGTTGGATATATCAGGTAATAGGCTAAGTGGAGATATACCACCACAGGTGATTGGTCTTTTCCCCCTTGTCGCTCTCGACTTGTCACAAAACTCACTAACTGGCAGCTTGCCCATGGAAGTGGGTAAGCTGAAGAATATTTATTTCCTTGACATCTCTGAAAATAATTTAACTGGAGAAATTCCAGAAGTCATTGGTCACTGTATGCTACTTGAACTTCTTTACCTACAAGGGAATCTCTTTCAAGGTATGATACCTTCTTCTTTGGCTACTATAAAAGGTCTTCAATATCTAGATCTTTCACGAAACAACTTGTCAGGTCAAATTCCAAAAGACATACAAAGACTTACCTTCTTGCTCTATCTGAACCTGTCTTTCAATAATCTAGAAGGTGAAGTACCAAAAGAAGGAGCCTTTCGAAACACAAGCGCAATATCCTTTGTTGGAAATACCTAACTCTGTGGCGTTGGTGTTTCTGAATTTCAGTTACCGGCATGTACCATCAAGAAGAATAGAAAATTCAAACTACAGTTCACAATTTTGTTGGTGGCTGGATGCTCTCTTCTGTTTGCAGCCTTGTTTACTCTTTTATTGGAGGAGAAAAATGAGAAAGAAACCATTAGCTGTAGACTCACCAATCAACTTCCTCTCAAAGGTTTCATACCAAACACTTCATCAAGCTACTGGCGGATTCTCTCAGAGCACTCTAATTGGATCAGGCGGTTTTGGCTCTGTATACAAAGGGATTCTTGATCAGGAAGAAAACAGCGTGGTTGCCGTAAAGGTCATCAACCCTCAAGAGAGAGGAGCTTCCAAGAGTTTCACTGCAGAATGCAATGCACTAAAAAATATCCGGCACAGGAATCTTGTCAAGATCTTAACTTGCTGCTCCAGCATGGATTACAATGGTACTGAATTCAAAGCTCTAATCTTTGAATATATGTCAAATGGAAGTTTAGAGGAGTGGCTGCACAGAGGAAACCGATCAATGAGTTTGACCCTTCTTCAAAGATTGAATATTGTTGTTGATGTGGCTTCTGCATTATGTTATCTTCATGACCATTGTGAACCTCCAATCATTCACTGCGACATGAAGCCAAGCAATGTTCTTATTGACGATGATATGGTTGCTCATGTAGGTGATTTTGGCTTAGCCAGACTCATCTCAACCACCACAGAGTCCTCACAAACTCAAAGTAGCACAATTGGAATAAAGGGAACAATCGGCTATGCTGCTCCAGGTAACATTTTCCACTATGTGTGTATATGAAAGTGCATTAATTTAAATAGAAAATTTAACTTACCAGTTCTTACACAAATATCATCAATATCTCTAACTATGAAGTTTACTTTTTCTTGCATATGGATATTTCTTATTTCTTATCGCTGAATGCATATGGATAAGTAACGTGTTCTAATGAAACAATTGTAGAAGGGTTCACAAACTGACAAAAATATATAATACACAGAGACCTGACATACTTGATTGTATCCTGAGTTTGCAGAGTACGCAAGTGGTGTAGAGGCATCAAGACAAGGAGATGTATATAGTTATGGGATTCTTGTATTGGAAATGTTCACAGGAAGAAGACCCACCGACGAAATGTTCAAAGACGGCTTGAAACTCCACGACTTTGTTAAGATGGCATTACCAGGAAGGCTTGTGCAGACTGTGGACGCTGCTCTTCTCGCCACCCTAGAAGAGACAGCTCCTACAGCAACTGCAGGAAATGAAGTGAACTACATGCTTAGAGGTCATAACAATGAAATTGAAGCAGAAAAGGAAATAGAGATTATGAGAACCTAAGCAAGATGGACACTCGTGTGTGGAAGTGTATACATTCAATCTTTGAGATAGGACTGGCGTGCTCGGAGGAATCACCAGAGAATAGAATGTGTATGGAGGATGTCCTCAGGGACCTCCACCGTATACAAATTGCTTACAATGGTGTTGTGATCAATCGAGAGAGACCAAGAAGCTAAACAACAGGTGCTGTTAATTTACTTCTTTTTTTTGGTCTGAATTTACTTATTTCTAATAGGTGCATTTCAATGATAATTTTTTTCTTCTAAATTTTAGTGTATTACTGCCTAATCCTTATGTTCATAGTGGCCTAATCCTTATGTTCATTATGCAAATAACTCGCAGATTATGGCATGGGAAGCGATACTCTGAGTTATTTAACAGTGGGAAGTTGTGCTAGTACTAGAGATGTCTAAAGGCAGCATGATAACCTGAACGTCTTCTTCCTGATGTTAAATTGTGCAAGTGCTTGATTTCAATTTCTAGGTTTGGAGTTGCTTGTTCCAGATAGCGAATGGAGACTAGCAAATGTTGTAGGCTTGTAACTTAAGAATATGTATCGGTGTAATAACTCACGACTGCAGTCCCTATTTTATTACTCTTAAGCTTTGTTAAACCGAGCTAATCTTAAAGCTTCACTTCACTATTTGATAATATCAATTTCAGATAATATGTGAACTATCAGAGAAGGAAAACTGGTCCAATTCATATTAGAGTTTTGTTCTCAAAAGTACTACATATGCAAACAAAAACTGCCTCCTGCATAAAAAAAATTCACATAAGGTAAAAAGAGACCAACAACGTAGTACCTTTGTTTACCTGGTATTAGAGGAAAAGCATCTCTGATTGTCACAATCAACCCAGCACCTCTTCTTCTAAGATACGAGAAATAGCAATACTTAGAATCAAACTGTTAAGGATTGCACGAAAGAAGATTTCAGACTTTCATCACTTATAACTAGTGCCAGTACTTCCATTAATTTCCAGTTAATTCAAAGGTTCCAAGCTTCTGAAACACAATTACGCGAAGACAACTTTGCAAAATAGGAGTTTCAGACGAAACATACGAAATCAAGTTAGGGAAAGGTCTAGACATCTTTTCGTAAATTGCTCTTTAATGTATCAGATGAAAGTTTGGCCAATATTCTTTTCCCTTTTCCCTTTCCTCAAGTAATCTACTCTAGCAGTGAGGTTTGGCAAGTGAAACTCACAAAATCTTTGCTTCCTGTGTGAAATGCAGACGGGGAACCCAACTAGTTTTAGTCTCTGTTAATATCAAACAATCAGAATACCTAATGCTTGTTAATTTATATAGTACAGAAAACGAAAAGGACAACGAAGGTACACAACCGATGAAAAAATGAGTGCAATTGATGAGGGATGTGTAAACTACTCATCATTATTGGCAACAATTTCACAAAATTCTAACAAAATGCTAAGGCATCCGAGAGAACTAACAGCAACCATATAAACAAAGTTACACAAGAATCAGGGTTTCAACAAATCTACATAATAAATAATGGCTTCCGTATACGACAATGAGATGCAACACTTAGACCTCTAGTGAAAGTACACCCTTGTATCAACAAATTTGCAGTGTACAAAGTGATGCTGTACAGAAGAATTGTGGGAGTCGATGATGACACTACCTTGAACAAACTAACTGTCAAGTATTGCAAGCTTGATCTGCCAATCCTACTATTTCCATCTAGTTGAAGGGATTCCCTGCTTTTGAAACCATTCGGGCATGTGAAACCTCTCATAAAGCACAGGTCTCACGTCTTTCTGCAGTGATAGGTGCTTGAGCAGTGGAAGAAGAACATACAAAAGCTGAAAAACAAAGGTGCGGGGAAATGAAAAGAGACAAAGGGGCGACGAAGTGGAAGATAAGTGATGACCAGTGTAGAGGTATTGAGTGTAAAAGAGTTCACAAAATTGGATCTTCCAACCTGTGTGTCATGTATTTGCTCAGCAGAAAATGGAGTGCACGGAATTCCATTCAAAGGTTGCAACAAGAAACTGAAAGGGTTGTTGTCAACAATAACAATTCGGCCCATATCGTTTGATAGGCCAGAGAGATCCTTGACATGCTCACGGTATTCCCTGTATTAATGCATCCAGCATCAGAGGTTTTACCAATTACCAAACTCAGTCTTAACCAACAAGAACACACGGGCAATTCGAACAAAATGTGAATTTATGATATGTCACCGTGAACTCTATGCTACATACAAGTTGGGAAAAGAATTAGCAGCAGAAAACCTTGGCGACATAAAAAGTGTGGTAAGTGTGCAAGACATTAAATGAGAATTTATGATATGTCTGCATCCTACAACATCATTCAAGTGACTCCACAAAACATCCATAGGAACTTCTAAGAGGCCTTTTTTCTTTTCTTTTTTTTTGTAAAGGAAGAGGCCATCAACAGCAAGCAGTGATATTTTGATATTTTGCTTGTGGCTGCTCCAAAATGAACCTATACGCTTATAACTTGGTAACATAGCTTCTCTGATGCTCAACAGCAATACTTTAAAGTACGAGATGTATGATATCATGATATCTATGCCAAAACCATTCCTCTCTTAATAAACTAAATACGCCAACCATAAGATTTCAATGTCTGCAAGTGCTTAAGAAACCAAAATCTAAAGAACCAATGTCAAGTAGTCAATGACAGAAGAAACCTAAATAGATATAAAACTTTGGAGGAAGTGTTCCCTATCAACAGTGATGAATTTTGAGAAAAGAGAGGAGACGTATTTACAGAAAAGGATCAAATACAGAAAGCAGAACTTACGTGCTGGTTGTGGAAGGCCGATAAAGCCTAAAACTGAACAGGTTCTCTACGTCTATTCTGTCAAAAAGTGGTCTAGCATAACCTGTTAGTCTGTTACCATTCAAAACAATTAACATTCCATAAAGGGAGGAAAAAAGCAGCATAAAACCGAAAAAGAAACTGTAAAATCACGAGCAAACAAACCTTCAAGTCCAGCAGTAAACAACACAAGATCGGCAAACCCATGTACTTGTTTCAAGAACTCATGCAACCCCGGCCGGACGCTCAAAAACCGTAACATAATTCACCTTCGGTTTCCCATCACATTCCTTCAAAACCCCAAAAACACCACCACGTAAACAAACATCAAACTCCACATTTTGAATCAACACAACCTAACTTTAGCTAGTCAATTACACAATGACGAACAAAATGAGTGCTAGTCAAGCAAAGCACCTTGTCCGAAGAAATACACTCGAGCTCAAACCACGTTCAACCCACCTTCTGTCGCTTGCGTCCGAACTATCCCGGGCAAGCTCGCCGACTCATATGCACATACTAGCGTCTCATCCAGGTCAAGAACCACCTGAAACCAATCAATTTACAACTAAGCTCGTAAAATTTGTTAGAATCGGAGCACCATGTGAGAGAGAGAACAGTTACCGGTAGCTTCTGGCATGGGGAGGATAGTCGGAGTCAGAATCGGGAGTATCGATTTCAACGGCGGAGGCGGCGGTGGAAGAGTCGTGCTCGGGCAACTCGACAGCCGGCAACGATTTGAAGGAAGCCTCGGGAGAAGAAGACGAAAAAGAAGAAAGTAACGGATCCGATGGCCGAGAGCTCTGACGATTTGAATGAAGATCTGGAAGAAGAATCCCAACCAGTTGAGCAAAGCCTTCCGCTCTTGAGCAAATGGAGAGTAGCAAATGTTGTAGGCTTTGTACACCTTCTAATTCTCATGAGAGCACTAAAATGAGGATTAATTGAGAATATTTTTGTTCCACTCATTTTTCAATTATATTTTAGTAAATTAATCGTTAGATGTTTAAATATTTATGTTTAGATTATATATGTAATTTTTTAACTAAATTGAAAATTAAGAAATTACACAGTAGTACAAGATCAAAGATATAAACATAAAAAACCCACATTCAATTAGATAAGGACACGAACCTAGACCCAAAAACAAAATGATGCAGGCCTAACTCCGAATTTTAATGGAAAATGACTAAAATACTCAGTTTTCATCAAAATTTACGCGCATTGCCACTAACCTAATACCCAACACCTCAATGCCGGTCTCGTGCTTAGCATTAACGGTCGCTCTTCGCCATTGTCAAACCGCTCTACAATCACCTCAAGCCTGACAGCTGGGCTTGGGTGAGTCTTTCCCTCTCTTTTTCTCTCTTAATCTGATATCTCGGGTCATCTTTGTTTACTCAAATCATTTGCCTTTTTGTGGTGTTTTTCAGAAATGGACAAATGTGAAATTGACCTCTCCTCAGCTCTCTAGAGAAAGCATCTCTAAATTGTCACTAAAAGATTTAACTCTTGAAAATATTTCTTCAAAGTAAATTCTTTGTAGTTAAATTTTTCATCTTACTTAAAGGGTCTTTGGTAATCATTGGTTTTTGAACTGTTTGGTGTTATATTGAAAGATTTGCTTGCTTCAAAGATCCTTAGTTTGAGTGTTGTGTTTGTTGCTTTCCTATTTTACGAGCGAGTGCAAGTGATAGTGATGTTGCTAAATGAGCCAGTAAGGTGTTGTTTTGGTGGATTAGGAACTCATGCACATCAGGTGTTTGATGAAAGTCCTCAATGAGGTTGTTGTTATACAAAACCCTTTTGTTTTGGCATGTTGATTACTATTACTAATTGCTACTGGTTTGGTAATCTTGCTGTGGGAATATTGCGATTTTCTATATTTTTAATTTCATTCATGGATTGAGAGATCTAATTTCTATTACTCCTGCTACTGCTACTGCTTCTGCCATTGCTCCTGCTCCTGCCATCGCTCCTGCACCTGACACTGCTCCTACTACTGCAAATGAAGCTGCTACTGAACCAAGGACACATTCAGCGATAAAGAAGAAGAAGAAGTTTGATGAAGAGTTCTGAGATTCTCTCTCTGGATTTTTTTTTTTTTTTTGAGAAGTAACATAGAGGGATTAGAAGTCAAAAGAAGTAGTTAAACATAAAAAAGTAAATTAACTCATGACATGTGGCAAATGGAGAGCAGATTGTCTTTATTTGTAAGATTTAGTCCTTATATGTTTAATTCAATCTTTAAATGATGTATCTGTTAATATATCTTTTGTCAATAACTTATATATAATTTGTTAATTGAAAATCATTAAAGTATTTATAATTGTGATTTATCAGTTATGGACATGAATGGTTCATGTTTAACCAGTGGCGGAGCCAGAAATTGATCTCAACTAGGGCACTTAATTTTTTTTAATTTTTTTTTTTAAATTGAAACTTAAACTTAAAATATATCAAAATTTTAATAAAAATAAAAATTAGAATAAGGTTAAGGAAAGATCAATATTTTTTTAAATTACATATTTTATTAATCAAACTTATAATTTTTAGATTTTAGACAATTTTTCATAATAGAAATATAATTTATCTTTGAACTTTTGAAAGTATATGAAATAATACTATTAATTTTTTTTTTGCTGAGAAGAAATAATAGTATTAATGTTAAAAAAAAAAGAAATAAAAAAAATTAGCACATTGAGTTTTGAAATAATAGGATTAATGTTAAAAATAAAATAAAAATATTAACACTTTGCTTGAACCAGCATTCGAACCACGGAGCAGCCTGGCAGCCTCACATATACATATGGCTCTATCACTGCGACAAGGCAGCATCCAGTGAATACAACGTAACTAGCTATATATATACCAAAATCTGACTGGGGCACGGGACCCTCCGTGCCCCAACGTGACTCCGCCCCTGTGTTTAACAGATTTCGTTCGTCCATTGATTTGATCTAGTTCGACACCTTAACGATTAGCAATTTGGAAGAAAATTTTCAGAAGTAATCTACTCATGCATATATAAACATTTAACGGTTGATTTGCCGTAATAGAATCGAAAAGTGGGTCTCCTAAACCATTAATTATAAAAGTTCTCAACTAGTCCTAATTTTAGTGATGTTCATTAAAATGGCTCCTATAATTTAAGAATATATATGGTGTAATAACTCATGAATTCTGTCCCTATTTTATTACTCTAATCTCCGGTTAACCCAACTGAGCTCATCTGAACGCGTCACCTCACTATTTGTCTATTTGATAATATCAATTTCCAGATAATATGTGAACTATCAGAGAAGGAAAACTGGTCCAATTCATATTAGATTTTTGGGCTCAAAAGTCAAAAGGGCTATGCAAACAAATACTACCTCCTGCATAAAAAGTTCACACAAGGTAAATAGAGACCAACAACGTAGATTGGGTTTAGATGACAACAGACTATCAGGAAAGATCCTTCTTCCATAGGAAACATACACTGAAGCCGAATAGGGCAATCATCTCGAACCCCAATGTACATTAGTTAGAGATCCCCCAAGCGTATGTTATTTTCCACGCCTAAACTATGTCTATGCGTGTATAATTAAGAAGTCTATGCCTTTTTGGAATTTCAATCAGAAACCCAACAAAGAAGTCTGGCATTTTCTAGCGTGTATAATTAAGCTGCAATGTATCAGGATTCAACAAAGCAGTGGACGGCAAACCTCCATATTAGACCAATAATTTGCAACTTTATGATCATTTTTGTGCTTTCAGACTAAAGGTTATCTCTTTTGTTTATGACTTTACCACGTTCATACTATAAGCAGTTAAGAAGTCCGGGTTAGGTACTTAGGTAATGATATAGCCGTTACCGTCCATCGTCTGCATCCTTATTACGTTCACGCTAACGATCGTTAGCAAATTGGTGTTTTAATTTTATGTGCACATTTCATATATTCGTATGGAAATAATTTGGAAGAAAGTATTCCTCCGAGTAATGGAAACTGCAAAAATTTGCAGGAGATGTATATATCACATAATAAGTCGGGAATCCGTTCTTAATCATTCGCATGTTAATTGTTCAAAAAAAAAAAAAAAATTCATTCCTGTGAAGACTTTAGTGCGCTGGGATGGCCCTAAACCGGAACCTAAGTCTTAAAAGGCATTACAATAAATCAATTGATTATTGTTAGTGGAAGACTACTTTTTTTTTATAGGAGTGAAGACTGCGTACTTGCAGGGCTGATTTCAAGTCTCGTGAACAGTACCCAGAATTTGATGTCCGTCTTCGTCAGCTAATTTAACTTAGGGTTTTTTACTTCAACAGTGTCTGAACACTTCGAAGACTTTTAAAATGATACCTGAACTTTTAAAGTTATCAATGTGATACCTGGACTTATTTTTTCTTATCAACGTCGTACCTCTGCCCATATTCCGTCACGGTGCCGTTAATCCGAGCACGTGTAACGCACGTGAGGCATCAAATGATGATAAAAAGACTAATCTGCCCTAAATCTAGAGGTATATTCAACATTTTACCTATTTTAAATTTTTTTAAAAAAAAACCTATTTATCTTTTTTTTTAAATCATTTTTTTCTACCATCTCCACCTGTTGTCTTCTTCCTCTACTCTCTCCATGTCTTCTGCAAATGCAATCTCTCTCACTCTAGACTCTACTTCCTACCTCCATTATCTTGACCATTGCTCTTATACACCACCTCGAAATCATCCATGCTCAGCCGATCTAAATCACACACAAAAATAAAAATCAGATTCAATATTTCTGTATCAAAATGAACGAACCCAACAGAAACCGCATTACAGATCCAAGTGGGAGCTTTGGTGACGGTGCTGCAACGTGTGCTGACGTTTCGCGGCGGCGAGGCGGGAGGTCCATAACAAGGTTTATTTGAGCTTCTCTGATACCCAGCAGAGACCCAAAATCCCTGATTTTCGATTTTCGATCTTTGAATTCTGATGAGTCTCCAGCTTTGAGCTTCTCCAGAAATCGGAATTCGATCGCCATTATTTGAGATCGTCATGCGGCAAAAGAAAGGCGCCTGAGTTGGTTATTTCAGGAGTTCGAAGATCGTTGTCAGGCCAGAACATGCTCGACTGTTCCGACACCGTTTCACAAGGTCGCCTTTGAGTCGGTGGGGAGGTTGTTTCAGGAGTTCGAGTTCGATACCAAAAGGATGAGCAAACTCATCGGATTCAAGTTGATTCCGGAGATATGGTGGTGTAGTCGGAGGAGGAGTAGTCGTCTAGGGCTTGGGTGGTGATGGTGGTGGTGGAGGAGGCGGGGCTACTCGAGGAGGAGGTCCTCTGCATTTGTTTTTTTTTTGTCCACAAAACTGAGAATAATTTCAAATTATTTTATTTTATTTTTTAATAATAAGTTAGAGTCAAATGACAATTTTATCCTTCAAAATCTAGTCACGTGGAAGTCACGTGCTTATATTTAACGGCACTGTGACAGAATATGAACGGAGGTACGACGTTGATAGAAAAAAATGAGTTCAGGTATCACATTGATAACTTTGAAAGTTCATGTATCATTTTAAAAGTCCTCGAAGTGTTCAGACACTGTTGAAGTAAAAAACCCTTTAACTTAAACCGCCTTGCATAATTTTCTCATCACCAGCTACCTTCCTGCTTCTGCAAACTCAATGGAGTTTCATGAACCCAGGCTATGTGCATTTTGGTTTAAATCCCTTCATGTGATTACCCATCTCCTCCTTGTTATGAACTTCTTCCTACCTACCACTATTGCAAGCTCATTTGGAAATGAAACCGATCGATTTGCTTTACTCAAATTGAAAGAATCCATAATCACTGACCCACTAGGGTTCTTGAACTCATGGAATGACTCCATTCACTTCTGCAACTGGCAAGGAATTACTTGCGGCAAGAGGCATCAAAGAGTAATGGCCTTGGACCTACAAGGTTATCATTTGAATGGAGCCATATCACCATACATTGGCAACCTCTCTTTTCTAAGGTCCATCGACCTTGGAAACAACAACTTCTCTGGCAAGATTCCACAGCAACTTGATCATTTATTCCGCCTGCGCTATTTGAATGTAAGTCACAACATGTTGGAGGGGGGAATTCCAGTCAACCTGACCTCCTGCCCGGAACTGAGTCACATAGATTTATTGTCAAACCGTCTTACAGGCACAATTCCACCGGACCTTGGCTCATTGGTGAAGCTTGTGTATCTAGATCTTGAGCAAAACAAATTGACAGGAGGCATCCCACCTTCCTTGGGAAATCTTTCATCAATCCTTTTCCTTTTTCTAACAGACAACAATTTGGTGGGCAACGTTCCCGAGGAGATAGGCCGATTAAGAAGCTTAGCTTTTTTTGGCGTTGGGATCAATAAACTCTCTGGTATGATACCTCCTTCCCTTTTTAACATATCATCTATGGAGATCTTCGAACTTGCAAAAAATAAGTTTAAGGGCAGTATTCCACCCGCCATAGGCCTCAACATGCCTCATCTCCTAGAAATGTACGTCGGCGGAAATGAACTCTTTGGGCAAATCCCATCTTCATTTTCCAATGCTTCTCTGTTTCGCAGTCTTGATATTGGAATAAATAATTTTGTAGGGCAAGTTCCCAAATGTTTTGGAGATCTTCCAGATCTCCAGTGGCTCGATGCAAGTGACAATAATCTAGGAAGTTTTTCTGCTAATGACTTGGATTTTATAACATCCTTGGTCAATTGCAGCAAACTGGAAATGCTTGATATGGGTGCCAACAATTTTGGAGGTGTTTTACCCAACTCTGTAGCCAACTTGTCAACTCAACTGACTGGATTGTACTTTCAAAGCAATCACATATCAGGAGTAATTCCTGAAACATTCGAAAATCTCAACAATTTAATAGCCTTAAGCCTGGGAAAAAACCTGTTCAGAGGCGCCATTCCTACCTCTATTGCCAAGTTACAAAAGCTGCAAGCATTGGGTTTAAGAGGTAATAGATTATCAGGATGGATCCCATCTTCCATAGGAAACCTCACTCAGTTGTATAAAGTCAGCTTGTCAGGAAATGACTTGGAAGGAAACATTCCTCCAAGTATTGGAAACTGCCAACATTTGCAGGAGATATATATATCAGATAACAGGCTTAGTGGAGATATACCACCACACGTGATTGGTATTTCCTCCCTTGTCTTTCTCAACTTATCACAAAACTCACTAACTGGCAGCCTGCCTGTGGAAGTGGGTAAGCTGAAGAATATTTTTGCCCTCGACATCTCTGAAAATAATTTGACCGGAGAAATTCCAGTCATCATTGGTGGCTGTATGAGCCTTGAGCTTCTTCACCTACAAGGGAATCTCTTTCAAGGTATGATACCTTCTTCTTTGGCTTCTTTGAAAGGTCTTCGGTACTTGGACTTTTCACGAAATAACTTGTCAGGTCAAATTCCAAAGGATATCCAAAGACTTACCTTGTTGCTATATTTGAACCTATCTTTCAATAATCTGGAAGGTGAGGTTCCAAAAGAAGGAGCCTTTCGAAACAGAAGCGCAACATCCTTGGTTGGAAATAGCAAACTTTGTTGTATTGGTGTTTCTGAATTTCAGCTACCGGCATGCACCATCAAAAAGCAGAGAAAATTCAAACTGCAGTTCACAATTTTGTTGGTGGCTGGATGCTCTCTTGTGTTTGCAGCCTTGTTTACTCTTTATTGGAGGAGAAAAATGAGAAAGAAACCATTAGCTGTAGACTCATCAATCAACTTCCTCTCAAAGGTTTCATACGAGACACTTCGTCAAGCTACTGGTGGATTCTCTCCGAGCACTCTAATTGGATCAGGCGGTTTTGGCTCTGTATACAAAGGGATTCTTGATCAGGAAGAAAACAGCGTGGTTGCCATAAAGGTCATCAACCTTCAACAGAGAGGAGCTTCCAAGAGTTTCACTGCAGAATGCAATGCACTAAGAAATATCCGGCACCGGAATCTTGTCAAGATCTTAACTTGCTGCTCCAGCATGGATTACAATGGTACTGAATTCAAAGCTCTAATCTTTGAATATATGTCAAATGGAAGTTTAGAGGAGTGGCTGCACAGAGAAAACCGATCAATGAGTTTGACCCTTCTTCAAAGATTGAATATTGTTGTTGATGTGGCTTCTGCATTATGTTATCTTCATGACCATTGTGAACCTCCAATCATTCACTGCGACATGAAGCCAAGCAATGTTCTTCTTGACGATGATATGGTTGCTCATGTAGGTGATTTTGGCTTAGCCAGACTCATCTCAACCACCACAGAGTCCTCGCAAACTCAAAGTAGCACAATTGGAATAAAGGGAACAATCGGCTATGCTGCTCCAGGTAACATTTTCCACTATGTGTGTGTATATGAAAGTGCATTAATTTAAGTAGAAAATTTAACTTACCAGTTCTTACACAAATATCATCAATATCTCTCACTTCATCAAGTTTACTTTTTCTTGCATATGGATAATTTCTTATTTCTTTTCGCTGAATGCATATGGATAAGTAGTGGGTTCTAATGAAACAATTGTAGAAGGGTTCACAAACTGACAAAAGTATATAATATATACACAGAGCTGACATACTTGACTATATACTGAGTTTGCAGAGTACGCAAGTGGTGTAGAGGCATCAAGACAGGGAGATGTGTATAGTTATGGGATTCTTGTATTGGAAATGTTCACAGGAAGAAGGCCCACCGACGAAATGTTCAAAGACGGTTTGAAACTCCACGACTTTGTTAAGATGGCATTACCCGGAAGGCTTGTGCAGATTGTGGACGCTGCTCTTCTCGCCACACTAGAAGAGACAGCTCCTACAGCAACTGCAGGAAATGAAGTGAACTACATGCTTAGAGGTCATAACAATGAAATTGAAGCAGAAGAGGAAAATAGAGATTATGAGAACCTAAGCAAGATGGACACAGGTGTGTGGAAGTGTATACATTCAATCTTTGAGATAGGACTGGCGTGCTCGGAGGAATCACCAAAGAATAGAATGTGTATGGAGGATGTCCTCAGGGACCTCCACCGTATACAAATTGCTTACATTGGTGTTGTGATCAATCGAGAGAGACCAAGAAGATAAACAACAGGTGCTGTTGATTGAATCTTCTTCTTTTTTCCTTTTTTTTTTTTTTTTCTGAATTTACTTCTTTCTAATGGGTGCATTTCGATGATATTTTTTTCTTCTTCTAAATTTTAGTGTATTAGTGCCTAATCCTTATGTTCATTGTGCAAATAACTTACAGATTATGGCATGGGAAGCGATACTCTGAGTTATTTAACAGTGGGAAGTTGTGCTACTACTAGAGTAGACATAGGCAGCATGATAACCTGAACGTCTTCTTCCTGATGCTAAATTGTGCAAGTGCTTGATTTCGATAGGTTTGGAGTTTCTTGTTCCAGAGAGCGGATGAAGGCTAGCAAATGTTGTAGGCTTGTAGCTTAAGAATATGTATCGTGTAATAACTCACGAATTCAGTCCCTATTTAATTACTCCAAGGCTATGGCTAAACCAACTGAGATAATCTTAAAGCTTCGCTTCACTATTTGATAATATCAATTTCCAGATAATATGTGAACTATCAGAGAAGGAAAACTGGTCCAATTTATATTAGAGTTCTGTTCTCAAAAGTTCTATATATGTAAACAAATACTACCTCCTGCATAAAAAATTCACACAAGGTAAATAGAGCCCAACAACGTAGTCCCTTTGTTTACCTGGTATTAGAGGAAAAGCATCTCTGATCGTCACAATCAACCCAGCACCTCTTCTGCTAAGGTACGAGAAATAGCAACACTTATATTCAAACTGTTAAGGATTGCACGAAAGAAGATTTGACTTTCATCACTTATAACTAGTGCCAGTACTTCCATTAATTTCCAGTTAATTCAAAGGTTCCAAGCTTATGAAACACAATTACGCGAAGACAACCTTGAAAAATAGGAGTTTCAGACGAAACATACGAAATCAAGTTAGGGAAAGGTCTAGACATCTTTTGGTAAATTGCTCTATAATGTATCAGATGAAAGTTTGGCCAATATTCTTTTCGCTTTTCCCTTTCCTCAAGTAATCTACACTAGCAGTGAGGTTTGACAAGTGAAACTCACAAAATCTTTGCTTCCTGTGTGAAATGCAGACGGGGAACCTAACTAGTTTTAGTCTCTGTTAATATCAAACAATCAGAATACCTAATGCTTGTTAATTTATATAGTACAGAAAACAAAAATGACAACGAAGGTACACAAGCAATGAAAAAATGAGTGCAATTGATGAGGAGGGATGTGTAAACTACTCATCATTATTGGCAACAATTTCACAAAATTCTAACAAAATGCTAAGGCATCCAAGAGAACTAACAGCAACCATATAAACAAAGTTACACAAGAATCAGGGTTTAAACAGATCTACATAATAAATAATGGCTTCCGTATACGACAGTGAGATGCAACACTTAGACCTCTAGTGAAAGTACACCCTTGTATCAACAAATTTGCAGTGTGCACAGTGATGCTGTACAGAAGAATTGTGGGAGTCGATGATGACACTGCCTTGAACAAACTAACTGCTGAGAATTGCAAGCTTGATCTGCCAATCCTACTATTTCCAACTAGTTGAAGGGATTCCCTGCTTTTGAAACCATTCGGGCATGTGAAACCTCTCATAAAGCGCAGGTCTCACGTCTTTCTGTAGCGATAGGTGCTTGAGCAGTGGAAGAAGAACATCCAAAAGCTGAAAAACAAAGGTGTGAGGAAATGAAAAGAGACAAAGGGGCGACGAAGTGGAAGATAAGTGATGACCAGTGAAGAGGTATTGAGTGTAAAAGAGTTCACAAAATTGGATCTTCCTACCTGTGTGTCATGTATTTGCCCAGCAGAAAATGGAATGCACGGAATTCCATTCAAAGGTTGCAACATGAAACTGAAAGGGTTGTTGTCAACAATAACAATTCGGCCCATATCCTTTGATAGGCCAGAGAGATCCTTGACATGCTCACGGTATTCCCTGTATTAATGCATCCAGCATCAGAGGTTTTCCCAATTACCAAACTCAGTCTTAACCAACAACAACACATGGGCAATTCAAACAAAATGTTCTATAAATACTTAAGGAACCAAGGGTCACCAACTCACCATGAACTATATGCTACATCTACAAGTTGGGAAAAGAACTAGAAGCAGAAAGCCTTGGCGACATAAAAAGTGTGGTAAGTGTGCAAGACATAAAATTAGAATTTCTGATATGTCTGCACCCTACACCGTCATTCAAGTGACTCCACAAAACATACATAGGAACTTCTATGAGGGCCATTAACAGCAAGCAGTGATATTTTGATATTTTGCTTATGGCTGCTCCAAAATGAACCAATACGCTTATAACTTGGTAACATAGGTTCTCTGATGCTCAACAGCAATACTTTAAATTACGAGATGTAAATATCGTGATATCTATGCCAAAACCATTCCTCTCTTAATAAACTAAATACGCCAACCATAAAATTTCAATGTCTGCAAGTGCTTAAGAAACCAAATCTAAAGAACCAATGTCAAGTTGAAGTAGTCAATGACAAAAGAAACCAAAATAGATATTAAACTTGGGAGGAAGTGTTCCCTATCAATAGTGATGAATTTTGAGAAAAGAGAGGAGACATATCACATATCTACAGAAAAGGATCAAATACAGAAAGATGAACTTACGTGCTGGTTGTTGAAGGCCGATAAAGCCTAAAACTGAACAGGTTCTCTACGTCTATTCTGTCAACAAGTGGTCTGGCATAACCTGTTACCATTCAAAACACTCAACATTCCATAAAGGGAGAAACTGAAAAATCAAGCATAAAACCGAAAAAGAAACTGTAAAATCACGAGCAAACAAACCTTCAAGTCCAGCAGTAAACAACACAAGATCGGCAAACCCATGAACTTGTTTCAAGAACTCATGCAGCCCCGGACGCTCAAAAACCGTAACATAATTCACCTTCGGTTTCCCATCACATTCCTTCAAAACCCCAAAAACACCACCACGTAAACAAACATCAACTCCACATTTGGAATCAACGCAACCTAACTTTAGCTAAATCAATTACACAATGACGAACCAAAATGAGTGCTAGTCAAGCAAAGCACCTTGTCCGAAGAAATACACTCGAGCTCAAACCACTTCAACCCACCTTCTGTCGCTTGCGTCCGAACTATCCCCGGCAAGCTCGCCGACTCATATGCACATATTAGCGTCTCATCCAGGTCAAGAACCACCTGAAACCGATCAATTTACAACTAAACTTAGCTCTTAAATTTTGTTACAATCGGAGCCACCGTGCGAGAGTGAGAGAGAGAAGAGTTACCGTTAGCTTCTGGGGAGGATCGTCGGAGTCAGAATCGGGAGTATCGATTTCAACGGCGGATACGGCGGCGGAAGAGTCGTGCTCCTGCAACTCGACAGCCGGCAAGGATTTGAAGGAAGCGTCGGAAGAAGAGGATGAAGAAGAAGAAGAGAGTAAGGGATGGTGGCCGAGAGAGCTGACGATTTGAACGAAGATCTGGAAGAAGAAACCCAGCCAATTCAGCAAAGCCTTCCACACTTGCATAGTCTTGGGGGGCGAGTAAGCCACCTCGTTCTGAGTCAACTCGGCCATTATGACTCGTCCTGAAGAAGAAAGAACAAGTGATTGATCGGGGGGTTTGGGTTTGGGTTTGGATTCAGGTTCGTTATTAGAAAGGTCATAAAAGCCACACCAATCAAAAGCTCTCGTTTTCTGTTTCTTCTCTTTGTTACCTTGTTTTCTTGCCGATGGTGGCCTTCGACGAAGTCTAGGGGGGAATGCGCGGGCCGACGCGCGTGGGGTGGGGTTGGGTTGGGTTGGGTTCTTGGGAAATGGGAAATGAATGAGATAAGAGGGGAGAGGCGGCCACGCGCGGGAAGGGAGCGTGGGTAGGAGGAGGAGTAAAAGTGAGAAAGGAAGCGCCAATCAGAAGAGACAATCTTTATGTCTTTAAGACCGACGTTTGTTGCTGTGGAGCTTTGATGGATGAAATCAGATCATAAATGGAAGACAGGAAGATGACTTTTCTTTTTTTTTTTGGTCAATTTTCTTTTTTATTCTTCTTTCTTTGTTTATAATTTTAGCAATGGAATTCGGAACTCTGTTCTAAAATCTTATAGAACATGACACTGACAGATTTAATTTATTTACTTGTTTTATTCATGTATATTATGTGTATAGTTTAATTACTGATTCCTTCTTATCCATAGTTTTTGTCTAAAATTTTCCAATTTTATGAAAAAAAAAACAAACAGGTAGGTGAATTCTACAGGTAATCCCAAGTTCGACTTTTTTTAATCCGTAAATCGAGTGAACCACCCTGTAAACTGTGATTAATCTATCATTTTCAGACTTCAGAGTTTCAATATTCTGAAACACTGTAAAATATTCGAGTCTAGTCTGACTCAAACTCATTCATTGATCAAACAAATGATTTCTTTCAGTGTTGGAACGTAATTTCTATGGTGTTCCTATACTTTGAGTTTTGTCAGTTTGGTTGTTTGGTTGAAAGAGGAATGAAAGTAGAAAACAGCACCATGCTACTACAGGAACTCTATACTCAATTGAGTCATTGGCATCTAAAACCCAAATCAATGCCAGTGATGATTTTATTACATTTCTAATGATTTGGTCACTCATATTCTGTTTATGGAATAGCCAACCACCATGTGGGTGGAGCGTTTTGTACAGTTGAATTATGGATATGTTAAATTGTTAATAGGCATGATAATATTAACAAAGCATGTACAGAAACCAAAACTGCAATATGGAAGAGGCATCCCAGTCCTGTGCTCAAAGGATGCAGCGCAACTCACAAAGTGGGCTTCAAAACTGAGATATAAACAAAGCCACTAGGGAAACCATTACCACACAAGTTTTAGAAAGAACTCGATTCGTATGAATAGGAAAGCCAGGGGTGCTCTAGTGCCTCCGCTGCGCTTGGGCGTCTCTGGGGATTGATCTCAAGCAAGCTTTGGACAAAGTCGATGAACCCAATATCGGTTACTTGCAGGTGTTGCTCCAGGGAGGAGTCCTCAGGGATTATGTATTCCAATTGGTTTGTCTCCTGAATATGGGATTGCAGGCATTAGTCCAAGGCAAATACTTAGGTGGGGGTTTCCCCACCACGTGTCCCTACGGCAGCCCAATCAGGAGGAAGAAATTTTTTTGTCTTTTCCGAAAACACCCCTGCTCCTTAAATATACAATACCCAAAACACCCCCCTGCTCGGAGGTGATTGGTCTGCCGTAGAGACACGTGGTGCGGGTGCCCCACGCAAATTTCTCTCTTAGTCCAAATGCCTTTTTTAAAAAAAAAAAAAACAAATAAAGTAGAAAGAAAGAATTCATGATTTCTTATTTAAGAACCCATAAAGAAATTGTAACTTCTTTTCACCGTCTAAGATGGTAGGTTAAATTGTCATTAAACAGCAAGATACTTTCCCTTTCATATTATTCATGTATGAATCTTTGAGGACAGCATGACAAGCTTTAAAGATTCTACAACTAATATTTAGATAAGGTTTAGAATATGAACCTCATTTATGTGGTAGAGATCTAATTCGTTTGTGAAGTACTTGTCTGTCTCCTGTCCTTTCACTAACATATCCAGATCGATAGGACCAAGCATTCCAATGATACGTGCAAAGATCGTCACAATCCCATCATTCGGAAAGAGCACCTGAACAAGATGTAGACATTGCAATCATCTTTAACATCATCTCTATTTGCGTGTGAATGTTCTACTAGATAACTTATTCGGTTATTCCCCCAAGGTGGTGGTAAACCAAAGAAAACATCATATCAGAGGTCCTAAACAGAGTGGTAAGTTCCAAGGGGACAAAAAGAATCAGGCATCCAGCATGGAATTAGTATTATACAGTAAAACTCAGCATAATGAATAAAACAAAGCTCAATATAATGAAAACCAAGCCACAAAGGGACATACTTCTCCGGAGCATAGCTCAGCCAAGATGCATCCAAGAGACCACATGTCAATCTTCTCGTCATATGAGAGCCCAAGCATGACTTCAGGAGCCCTGTAGGAACGAGATTGTACATATAGGCACAAGTTGTCTGTTCGAAAGCAACTGCTTCCAAGATCAATGACTTTTATTTCACATCTTCTGTAACTTTTAATGAGAATGTTCTCAGGCTTGAGATCGCAGTGAATAACTCCCAGGTGATGCAAGAATTCCAATGCCTCTAAACATTGACGGGTTATGGCCTGTTAAAGAGTACACGGTTAAGTTCCATACTGGCTGTATTGTTTCTTACTTTCTTATATAATTTTACAAGGAGCAGAAAGCTATGTGCATCAAATTAATATGTTCTTGAAGGTACGGTAGATGTAAACAAAATAAATCACTTTTGCTGAGATATATCCCGGCAACGTAATGGCATTTTAACAATCAAAAGCACTGAAACTATGAGGGGAGGGAGGGAGGGTGAGAGAGAGAGAGAGAGAGAGAGCATAGTCAGACAAACCTGCAACCTTCTTAATGTAAAGTATGCTTCTCCACCAGATTCTCGACTGAACTTCTGAAATTCGTACAAATTCGCCTTGAGTAGCTCACAAACAATGAAGAGGTGCTCCTGTTTCATAAACCAGAAATTTAAGCACACAAAATAATCTAAAGATACATGCTATTGTAAAGATTCCAATCAATCATCGCAGAAAAGATAAAGACAATCACCATTTTCCCTGCCTGAGATGATAATCAACAAGTCTTGCTCAAAATGAAGTAAATTAAATCAAATCTCTTTTTATCTTGGATCAGAAAGGTATACCTGGTGATAGAAGTAGTCATAAAGTCGCAGAATGTGGCGCTCATCTGCAGGATCATACTTGTTTACAAACTTAAGAAGTTTAATCTCATCTAAACTCTGATCAAAAAAATCTTTATCATTTTTGATGATCTTGAGGCAAACATCGACTCCTGTGTGAAGATCATGAGCCTGTACAACCCTACTAAAAGCAGCCGAACCCAGATATTCAGTTATATAGTATCTGCCTGCAACTATGGTCTTTAGCACAATAGGTAGATCCTTGTTTGCTTCAAATCCAGTCCTGCAAATGGCACAACACATTATTAAAACTGATAGATACATATCAAGTACCAAAACACATGTGCACAAGCTCAAACCCCTATGTAAAGATTCAAACATAGATACAAAAAGACCCTCTCAAGCTATGTGTTTTTCCTAGTAATGATGAATCATTAAGTTGTCAATGTCATAAATGTGGTGCCTTATTCTTAACTTGGTCTGTAATGATTTAAAAGTGCTAGTTCACTGGACATGCACACGATGAATTCAGCTACGATTCAATCAAAGCTACACAAAGCAGACTATACCCAACAAACCTGTTTTTTCTGTGTATGACTCTTAAATCGAAAACTTCATACTCATTCTCATCAGTTTTGTACATAGAAACTTCATCACTGTCTTCATCAGGATCATGGGATTCTTCATTTACATCACTGTTTCCAACTTCAGAGCTGTCAATTCCATCCGGCCTGATATCTTTCTCTGCAATCTTACCATGTAAATCAGAAGAACCTTTTACATTTTCCAACCAGCCCTTTGTGGAACTCCTTTTAGGAGAGTAGTTAGAACTCTTTCTTATTCTATTCACGGAAGGAAAACCCCCCAAAACATTCACATGGGAGATATCCAAATCAGTTTCTTTCAACTTTTCACCAGCAGGCTCCTCCTCAGAGCCTCCTTCAAGCTGATGTTTCATTTCAAACTGACAGTAGTCTGTCACACAAACACCTTTGGCATCCGTGGAAGAAATATTAGTAAGACATTTCTTGTCCAAGTAATCAAGGCTTATTTCTGATCGAAATGCTTCCGATTTATGATGCAGACCCAGCAGGTCCTCGTTTTTTTTGTCAGCGTCTGAAGTCATGATGAACTTATCCTCAGTGGGACAGCCAAAGAAGTCTACCCCGTCAAAGCAAGGAGTCATGAAGTCTGCATCATCTTTCTCATCATGCCAGAACAAGTCATTTTGCATATCAAAATCATGGTAATCGCGTGCGGTGCCGAATTGTGAGAATCTATCAGATGAAGCCTTGGAACTGCCTGGAGATGTAGATCGAATTCCATATGGATTTGTAAATTCTGCAAAAGAGAAAAGGCTGGGACTTCACTACCAACCAATAGAAAGAAAGCAATGGCAAGATCAGCATCACAATTCTTTTGACAACTGAAAATCTAATCAGCCTTGGGTTAATGAGTATTGCAGGTGCTCTATGCTTGGTTAATTTCCAAACATGCATTCAAATATGCATATCATCCGAAGATCAGTGACAAAAGGAGCAAAAGGGCATGCAACATTTCGTTATTCCGAAATCCATCTAAGAAAATCAAAATCATCATAGCCAATAGATTCAGCAATAAAAAGTGGTACCATTTTTATTTATCTTGAACACGAAAAAAGAATAAAATAAATATTTTGATTGCTGAGAATGTAGTACTAAACGAATTCAATTCAACATTATGAGAGTGATACACTCACTACAGGTGATTAGAATGATTTAACAATCACACTAATGATCCAATATGCTCATAGCAATCAACTAGAAGCTGAATTTTGATTAAAAAGTCAACAAAACTTGAACTACCTGAAGAGCACCTATTAGTACTAGAAGACCCGACGCTCACAAACTCATCATCCCCGGAGCTCGATCGCGAGCTCGAGACTTCAACCAGACCCGGAACCTTCGATCTCTGAAAACTCGCCGGAATTCTCACCGGCGGTGGCGCAGGCACCATCGGAAACAAGAATTTCTCATAATCAAAAGAACCCAGATCGCCCTTTTCAATCATGTCCTCTTTCAGTGCAGACTCTGCCTCGGAGAACCCGTTTTTCTTCAAGAACTCGAGCACTGCCTCGACGTCCGAGACCGCCATGGACGTGGAAACTCAGAGCAGAAGTGGCAAGGAAGTAATATAGGGAACTGGGAGGGGCAGAAGTGGAAACTATGACATGGTTCCGGGCTTGCATGCTTGTAATAAAAAACAGAGAGAGAGAGAGAGAGTTCCTCCCAGTCTCTGTAGAACCGAAGCTAAAGAAGAGATAGAGAGAGGGTGGTGCTGTGGTGTCTCACCAACTTTGAAAAGTGAGGGCCTCTGGGTTTTTTTGGGGGTGGGCCCATCTGTAGTTTCGGTCGTAAACGTGGCGGGAGGATTGGCCTACAAGTGGAAAATGGTGCAGATGAATTTTCTTTTTTTCTACTAATATTGGTGGGAAGTCACGTATGGTCGTTTAGGGGACCATATCAATTTCACTTTCTTATACTTTTCTCACTTACAATCTTCTTCCATGAGCATTGTTTTTTTCCCTTTCTTTTTCTTTATACTGAATGCTTTAGTACTTTCCTTATTTAATAAATGAAAAAGAGAAAAAAGGAAATCTTGCAACTAGACATGTTATTTGATGTGAAAAGATATGGAATTTTAGTTATTAATTAACAGAATAAATATAAGTAGATTCGGTTTATATCTGATATGTTCACATACTTACATAAAATAGTATAATGAGGTATATTATTATAACAGATTTGCTCACCTAAAGGACAGTTTTAAGGGATTGTGAGGGACAAATGCATCTCAACCACATGTATTAAATATAAAAGCAGAAATTATAAAAACTTAAAACTGTGCATTTATTTTCAGCCGTCAGATTCACTTGTCCCTCACAGTCCCTTAAAAACTGTCCCTTATGAAACATAGTTATTATTTTTAATGTTTTGTGATTCTTGAGGAAACAAAATTTACTATAATAATGTCATAAAAAAAAGTTCACTATAATAAATTAGATGGAATAGGATTTCTCAATTTCCTTTATCATCACATAATCGAGGAAATTGATTGACACATGCAAAAGTATTGCAACTTTACCTTTATGATATATCATTATTCTTAAACTAACTATTGAAGGAGATGTGCATTTCATTTTATATGCATTTGCACTTTATTATTTACGTGCGATTAAATTTACGTTTGTTGTTGATATGATTACTTACAAATCTCAAAATTCAATAATTATGATTCATTCTCGTTTCATTTATGTCATTTGATTCTTAAGCAAAATGTGGTCCAGTTTCAAACACAAGGTACTATTGAATAGGTGCTTTATGGTCAACAAAGAATTATTTCGTTTAATGACGTTGAACTTGGCTAAGAACATTATGTAGCTCAATCCAAACCAAACTATCTAGTAAAGGGGATTAGCATTTGATGGTTGGTTTGTACTTTTCCTACATAAATGATATTCAACAGAATTGCTTAGAGGTAACGTAAAATTAATTAGTTTGTTGAAGTAGTTAGCTGTAAAATACAGTTCTTGTGGATGTAAATCCTCAAATCCATGACTCGCCTGACCATGAGATTGATTAGGGTTTGACATGCAATCTCTTTTATACATGAGAATGAAATCGATCATCTGCCAAAGAAAGTCATAAATTTGTGTTACTGTCTTTATAATAAACCGATCGAATACCAAATTTCGTAGGAATTAAAACGTTTTCGCAACATGAGTTGGGGCTACGTGCCTTCTTTAATGCAAAACTGGTCCAAAATTCTTGTTGTGGGGAAGATGGATCCAATTGTTCCCTTTCACTCAATTGTATTACTGGTGTAACCTACTTTTCATATGGAGGTCATGAAATGAGTAAACACGACCCACCGCGGCTCATCATCATGTTGTTTCTCCAACCCTAGTTGTGGACACACGCACAGACAGCTTTAGTTTTTCACTTTCTAGCAGCTTCCTTCTTTTTCCATGTGCCATATGACACAGTAAAAGGATGATCATAATTATTAAGCCCTAGCTAGCTTCCATCTTCATCTGTCTCCTTCATTATTCTCTTTTCTCCGTTGCTTGAATTCGTACGTATCCCATTTCAAATTTGAATCGATCATGCAACTGCCCGTTGGAAAGCCATATTGGGAGAGAATCCTCTCCTAAACAAGCTAGCTAATCTTTATACCAAAGGACGACACGTATTCATTGTGGAGATTTAATAGTCTACAATTTCTCCTTTCATTTCCCTAATCTTTTCCTTCCTTTTCTCCCTCTTCCCTTGTCTTTTTCTTCCCAACTTTATTTTCCTTCCCCTTCTCTCTTCTGTGTTCTTCACTCACACGAACCAAAACAAAGCAAAATCTAAGTATCAGCCATGAAAGGATCGCGAGGGGTTTTCTTCTTTTACTTCCAGGTGTTTATGGGTCAAATTACATCTGGATTTTCTTGATATATACATCCATGGAGTCCATTCCCAACTCATCATCATCATCATCACCTGGACGTACTGTGAGACTGGGTCTCATTTCAGCGTCTAGGTCTCCCTAGATTTCAGGTCTAACCAGGTCCTGACCATAATTTTGCTTATGGGTTGTTTGATATTCCACTCAAAAGTTTGAACTTCTGAGTTGGTTTTGTTTGAGCCCAAAAGTAATTTTGGCAAGATCCTTTAGTGGGTTTAGCATAACGGGCCGATACCTGCGGCCCAAAAATAAGTCTACTCGGGTTTGGGTTTCAGCTTCACCCATTCCGTGATCCATGAGGAAAACGAAACCTTATTGGAGGCGGGTAGCGAGGATTGAATAGGAAACTTCAATCAATATCCATTCTATGACAAAGAACAGTCGAAACCCTAGGTATATATACCAGGTTTCAAGGACGAAAAGAGGACCTCTCTCATATCAATCAATCCTAGCGATTACAAAGCCTCCCCGGAGCAAACCTTCAACCTTGTTGAAACCCGGCGACCGTACTTCCAGTCCCAGTCTCCCCAGGAGCCGACTGCGAGCGCAACCGCCACCGTTACTTCCAGCGAAGCAAGGGTAACGCCCTCGCAACCCAGCGAAGCTAAAGATACGCTTTAGCAAACCCCGTGCTTTCTCAAGATTTCCCAGTGATTGCTCTGCTCAACCTACAACGTTGAGTATCGATTTTGGTGACCGAAGAGATCACACCCAAAGTCCTTATCCGTAAGGCAAAAGTCCTTTTCCGAAAGACTAGAGAAGAACCCTGTGACGAGGTTGGTGCTCTCCTCGTCCACAGCGCTTGAAGAAGAAGTCAGGTCAAGGGACTACCCCAACGACTGCACCCCGCGGTGCTGGCACGCCTGCGCAATCACTCGCTCAAAAGAGACAGTTTGCAAGCCAACTGGTTTTGGAGCCAAACAGGTTTAAGCTTTAAGTTGTACCAACATGAGTAATCATCGATCAACCTGCCAATTTTTCACTCCATTTTATATAGGGGGTAAAGAATTCGAAGCTGTATCTGACATTGAACACCACCGCAGAGTCTCTAAGGTTGGGTCAGACTCAATGATCCCCGAGAGGCGATGTAAGTGGTTGCATTACAAGACCCGATTGTGCAATAACTTCTAATGGGGTCGTAGACCATTAGCTCAGGGTATGAAAGGAAAAGAAGAACAGAAAGCTTAGAAAATAGAGAGAACGGGAAGGGAAAAGATAAAAGGAGAAATTGTGGACCATTGGATTTAATAATGGACACGTGTCATCGTCTGGTATAAAAGTTAGGAAGCTCAAGTAATTAGCTTGCTCAGGAGAGGATCCTCTCCCGGGTTATATTATGCTTTGATATTCTTAAAGTCAGAAAGGCATATTTCAAGCATCTTTGATTTTTCTTTAGCTGATGGCTGTGGAATGTATTGATTTTTCGTGGAATATAATGATAAGACAAAAGGAGTAGTTGAATGTTTCCAAAACCTAATTCAAAGAACTAAACAAACTTCTGGAAAAGAATTACCTAATGATAGCTACAAGCCTACAACTGACGTATACAATTAATTAATTAATTAAACTACCACAATAGCTAATTATAATTCTTTTGGGCATGGCTTTGGTAATTCTTTTGGCTTGATCATTCATATTATAATTAATTCTTTTGGCTAAATAACTTTCCGTACTCAAGCTGATGTGATTCATTCTTTTCGATCAGAAGCAAACATGGGCAGGTTAATTAGAGATATAATGCGCTCTTGCCACACTCTTGATTATATTAAGGGGTTTGGACTTTGAAGATGATCTTTCCCTTCTATTTTAATTACTAATTAAGATTCTGACACATAACCACTGCAGGTGGCCTAGTGGTTATTGCCTAGTTGGGTGTGCTCCCCAACTTAGGTTCGAACACCGAATCTGTCAAAGTGGCCAGACACTGTGCTGCAATGCACAGTTGGAGCAATTCACATGCGCCGAATGAGTTTATCTTGGGCCTAATAAGCCTTTGGGTTCCCCTTGACAAAGTCAAAAAAAAAAAAGATTCTGACACATGAGACAAGAACATGTTAATATTTCTGCAGGAGATCGAGAAAAAGTTTCTGATTTTCTTCCTTTTCCATTCTTTAAATCTATAATATGAATGATCATGTGATGTTTAGCTAGGGCAACATATATATGCACATAGCAAATTAGCAATATATATTTTCCTCCAAAAAGGGATCATTATATATAAACACATGCAGGACAGAAGCCACAGAAACATATGAAACTCATAATGCTTATAATAAACATGTGCTGAGCCCTGAACCTCTGCTTGATTCAGAATCATAGTTGCCAGAAAATGCTGCCGATGTCGTTGGAACTATATTTCTGGTTCAGACTTCAGCGTATTCGCACAATGCTGGAATATAATACGTGTATCATCTGTATTTATGTATTTTACTATCGATAGACTAGGGTTTCAAAATAGATTTCAGAATATCGATCTCTTATGGGAAAGGTGTGTGTGGTTTCAAGTTTCACCATATACAGAAGACTGAACAGGAAACTGTTTTTTTTTTTTTTTTTTTTTTGAGAAAATTAGATATAAACCCAAAAATTCAACATTCTATTAGAAAAAACTCATACATACGTTTCTTTTAATTTACACCCAAATCACATTAATAAATCTTCTATATAGAGTGATTCATAAAAATAAAATAAAAAAATAAAACCTTCCATATGGACTGTATGCCTATAATCAATATTTTTCCTTATTTTCATGTATATCTAATTTGCCCTTTTACATTATCTCAAATTATTATGTCTAATGTACCTACTAAATATGTATATGCAGGTAGGGCTTAAATAATAGAAACGTTCAAGCTTAATAGAGATCGACATGCAATGATATATACCACAATTATAGGTGTAACATTTTTATTTATACAATCATAGGTATAATATAATAGAAAACCTAACAAAGAGGTATGATACAAAAAATAATAATAAATTCTAATACAGAGATGTTATACAAAACCTGTTAACATTTAGGCTGTAATCGAATGTATCAGAAACTAAGCCTCCTATATGTTAGATACATACCTGAAATCAAATTATCTAGAAAAAAAAAAAGTATTATAATGATCAAGTACCTTTTTAGTACATACCTTACAAATAGAACAACTGTATAATATGTTATCAACCTATATATGTTTGCTTTCCATTCAAGTGTTTATATGAAAAATATAACATACCTTTTATATAAAAAAAAGCATACCACAAAATAAAGAAAATCATATATAAACCTCAATCTAGATATTGATTACGAGAGCTTCAATCAAGGGCCGGTCTAGTTTCTCAAGTGTATTTGTTTAGAGCTTGTGGCATATTAAGGAATTTTTGACAAAAACATGTTTTATTTTCTATATCATCACTTAATGAGAATTTATTTATGTAATCAACCTAATCAACAGATTTGGGTGTAAATTAAAAAAAAAATCATGGATGGGTTTAATCTAATAGGTGTAATCAAATTTGGGTGTAAAATGAAATGCCTCTTTTTTTTTTTGGAGGAGAAAGAGAACTAGCTAGGGATGGCAATAATCCCCATCGGGTAGGGTACCCATCAGGTATTCGACCCTAACGGGGAGAAATTCGGGGGTAATCGGGTAACAGGGATGGAGATCCCCAGTATTTGAATTCTGAAATTGGGTACGGGGCGGACATGGTATTTTGATCCCCATGCCCATACCCACCTAATAAGAATTATCTGAAATATGTATATATATACATATCCTATCCAAAGCGGAGCTCCGCTTTGAAATTAAAGTGTGCATTTAGAGTTTTGGGTCACTTTTCGGTCGCCTATCCACATCTCGACCATTCAATTTTTATGTACTAATTTATAAATCATCTTTGCAAATTTTCAGCCAAATTGATGATCGTTAAGGCATTGATAACTGCCTTAAAGCTAGTACGGTTCAGGTTGGATAGATTCAGTTCGTCCATTGGTTTAAGCAAGTTAGATATCTTAACGATCATCAATTTGGTTGAAAATTTGCAAAGATGATCTATACATTACACAACTGTACCAATATATATATTCCACGTGTATATATATGTATATATATAATTAGGGTTTTTTCTCGTATACCCAGAAACACTATGTATTTTGCCCACTTATACCAACAAGTTTGTATTACACTATTCTCTTAGGAAAAGACTTATAAGGGTAGTCCTATTTAGGGTAGTGCCTATTGTATCCTATGTTGACTTTTGGGTTTGGATTTTACTATTTACTTTAGGAAACCTAATTTTAAGCTTTTGAGAAAAACAAAACTAGCCTTCAACATGCCCAAGTTTTTCACCTAATGGCTCCCTGCCTAACGGTTACTTTAACAAGCGGAATCACACAAGCAGAAAACATTCTATCTAAGCCAAAACTAGTACTTCCTGTGAAACAGAAAATCTAAACTTCAAGGTTCTACAGGATACAGGCAGAAAACAGATAAGCAATATAAACATAAAGCATTCCGATTTTGAAAAATTTTGACGAAGTGGATGAGCAATCTAGAATTATTTATTTAAACATAATTACAAGTTGAGAACTCAGAGCCTCATTCTTAGGTAAACAGCTAAAAAACTGTTTAGCTATCCATAAGGATGATTATAGATACTTACTTGAAACGAAAGCACACTACTCCACACTAGACAGGAAGGAAAGAACACAATGTTATTATGGCTTTCTTACTTCTTGAGAGAAGACTCTTCTGCTCAATTTTCGGATGCCTTACAAACTGAACTTAAAGCTCCTTACATAGGGAGCGGAACTCAAACTGAAATTCAAAACACTAAAATGTACAGAACAACTCCATTATTTTCTACTCTCGTGAGTACTCCGGATGATTGAGGTCGATTGACGAAAAACAGATTCCTTTAGGTGAAATGTTTTTCATCTTCTTCTTTTTTGAAAAGCAAAAGCATCTTTTAGGAAAAGGCCAAAGTTGCTTTCGGCGTTTTCTACACCTGATGCTTCACATGTTTTTGTCTATTTCTGAATTATTGCCTAGGACAAAAGAGTTGTTATCCATCCTGGCTTTTGTTCCGTTTTCTTCTACGTCTGTATCTTCATGCATCTTGTAGTGGTTGTCTTTTTCAATCTTTTCAATCCACTGAAAGCAGGCTAACGTGAAATCTATTTCTTTTCTTTTGAGGGAAAGAAAAAGGTCACTGCTAATAACCTCAGGATGGTCATATGCAGTAACAATAATTTTTTCTCCTGCTGCCAGGAATATATTTTCTGTATCTTCTTCGATGATCTTTTTGATATATTCCAGAAACATGGCCTTCATCCGGGGAATACTAGAATTTGGTTGGCCATTGTATCCAACACATGTAAGGTGAAGATATTTTCCTTGAATGATCCTCACATAATGGTATCGAGAAATATAGTCAGCCTCGCCATTTTTCTTCTGAATCCACTCTGGTGGAGTAGATCTGAACTTTAATCTGAGGATGCAGTCATTTTTTATAACATTCTTGACTGTGTTGACTATGATGGGCGGTAGTCCCTTGAGATCATCATTGGTTTTAGTCCAGAGGTTATGGACAAAACCATTTTCAGCAAGCCAAAGCTTGTGTTCTTGAGGATGTTTCACTCTGAACATTGACTACGTATCTTCCAATCCAGGGACAATGAAGAGAGTTGGAGGAAGACATGAGTCAGAATTATGACTTCCAATAAGGTTATGGAAGTCGAACCAATCTGATTCTTTTAGTGCTAAAACATGAACTTTAGCACTTTCAGGATCTTCAAGATACTGAATTTTTTCATTATGGACAGCACTTTGCTGTGTATTTTCATAAACTTCTTCAAACTGTGGTCTGGCATTTTCATGGAGTTCTTCCGCTTGGACAAACAGAGCTGGGAACATGAGACCACTGTTTCTTTCGTGAAAATCATATAAAAGGTTATCTAAATAGCTTTCTGGTGATATGCTAATCATCTGCCTGTTCTAAACACAGGTTCATCGAAAGTTTTTAATTCATAATTGAAAACATTTATAACTCCAGACGGAATTATTTTGCTTTTTGGCAAAGCAACAACCTTAAACAGTCTTGATAAGCCTTTACCGTCTGCTGTTTGAGACGGGCTAGCCAATCCTTTACCCTGGGATTGATCAGTTGTGGCTAATCCTTTTGGATTTAGCAAATATCTTTTGAGGATTTTTTCTTTGGGTTCCTCATCAACATTTTCAGGCTCTTTTTCTGTTCTTCTATTTCTGGGATTGCGACCTTCATCGCCTTCTCTTCAACTGAACATCACCATTTCTCTGGTTAGGGCGTCTGAAAGATAATTATTGTTTCTTGCAGGGACTAAATACTGTTTAGTCCTTGAGCTTTTGACCATAAAACACTTCAGTCCCTGACCTTCTAATTTCACACGTTTAGTCCCTGTACTTCAAAATTTCATACCAATAGGTCATTGCCGTCTAAAAGTCGCGGTGAAATGTCTATTATGCCCTCAGTTCTTTTTTTTTTATTAATTAATTATTTTATTTTTTTTGGAAAAGGATTTTTTTTTTCCTTTCTTTCTTTCTATTTGAAAAAAAAGAATAAATAAAATAAAGAAAAAAAATAAAAATAAAAAAAGAGAAATGAATAAATTTATTAAAAAAAATTTAACTGAGGGCATAATAGACATTTCGTCGCGACTTTTAGACGGCAAGGACCTATTGGTCTGAAATTTTGAAGTATAGGGACTAAACGTGTGAAATTAGAAGGTCAGGGACTGAAGTGTTTTATGGTCAAAAGCTCAAGGACTAAACAGTATTTAGTCCTTCTTGCAATTAATACAACATTATAATCATATTGGTTTAGAAATAATTGCCAATTTGCTAATCTTCCTCTATCAGCAGCTTTATCAAGTTTAAATTTTTTTTAATTCTTTACTCTAGCAGAATCGGTGCGTATAGTAAAGAGTTTTCCTAGAAAAGATGGAGAATTTAAAATTGTTTTCTTGACAGCCAAGATTTCTTTTTCTCCTGTAGGATAATTTTGTTCTGCATGGCTGAACTTGCCACTACAAAATTTACAAATCTTTTCAATGTTAGTTCCAGGTGTTTTTGCCAGAACAACACCGGACCAGTAATTATCACTAGCATAAGTTTGGAGTATGATTTCATCATTCTCTTCTGGTTGTTGTAAAGGAGGGAAATTCTGGCAAAGGGCTTTTATCTGCTTCACGATTTTTTCATCGTCTTCTGTGAAGCTCCATTTTCTTTTGGAACTTGTTTTAGGAGATAACATTGTTGTTAGTCCTGAGATTTTGGGAATGAAATCCCTTCCATAGTTGATGACTCCTAAGAATCTTTCTAGACTCTTAGCATCAAGAATTTTATCTAGGAATTTCCAGATTTTCTCAAGGATATGGGGTTGGAGTTTTATCACTCCATTCTTGATATTTATACCAAGAAAATCAACTTCATCTAGGATAAAAAAGACTTTCTTTTCTCCTAAGATGATCCCATGCTGAATTATCAACTTAACAACCTCATAAAGGTGTTTCATGTGTTCTTCTCTGTTTTTGGAGAAGACAAGAATGTCATCGATATAGACGACACAGAATTCAACAACATGTTTGAAAATGTCATCCATCTTTCTTTAGAAGATTGAAGGGGCTTGTTTTAGGCCAAAAGGCATTACTAACCATTCGTAATGACCTTGTGGTGTTCCAAATTCAGTGAGAGGAACACTATCTGGATGCATCTTGATTTGCCAAAAACCCGACTTTGCATCAAATTTTGAAAAGACTTTAGCTCCTTTGAGCTGATTGATCAAGACTATTGCTTGAGCTATTTGATAACCGTCTTTAACGGTCTTCTTATTGACATCTCTGTAGTCAATCACCATTAATTCTAGTTTTTCCTCTAACATTTTTCGCATGTTTTTTCACATAGAAAGCTGGAGAATGATGAGGGCTAGTAGATGGTCGAATTAATCTCTTGTTCAGGAGATCTTTTATATCTTTTCTAAATTCTTTTTTATCTTCCTCTTTATACTGAGGAATAGTTTTGACATGACATATGGCATTCATATCATGTAATCTTAATTCACAGACCATTGGGTCTTTTTCCCAAAATTTATAAGGGTCGACATCTATATTTTGTTCGAGCATTTTCTTGATTTTATCAAGAGTAGGGATTTTCTGAGATTCAAGCTTGTTTTGGAAATGCTTGAGATTATGCTCATGGATGAAACTAGCTTCTTCATCTTTGCAAGTTCCTTCTTCTTCTTCTTCTTCAAAAGAATCTTCGATAAGCAATTCTCTTTGTTGCTTAATTTGAAGCACAGGTTCAAATCTGGGCGTATAGGGCTTATGATCACCACTATTTCGTTGCGATCTCTGATATTGAGTAGTAAAGTTTGGACCTACTACACTTTTTGCTTGCGTCAGTCTATCGGCCCAAAACATTCTATCTAATTACACGCCAGTATCTATTTTTTTATGGATTAAATATTGTTTACTCCCTATACTTATAGGGTTTCATCGTTTCAGTCCCTGACCTTCAAATTTCACCTAAAAAGTCCATGAACTCTCAATTTCCTCCCTATTGGTCCCTGCCGTAAAAATTTTATGTTAAACTTGCTAAAAATGTCTATCATGCCCTCACTTACTTTTTTTTTTTTTTTTTTAAATTTATTTTTAGTCTCTCTTTTATTTCTTTTTTTCATTTCACCTCTTGAAGGTCTGTGGATTGGAACCATCTTGATGAGGAGATGAAAAGAAGGAGGCTAGAGAGCCGGAAGAAGAAGAGGTAAAAAGAACAAAAAAAATTTAAAAAAAAAAAAAGAGGAAGAGAAATATATATATTTTTTAAAGTAATTGAGGGTATAATAGACTTTTTAGGGGATAATAATGGAGTTTTTGACGGATGCTTGACGGCAGGGACTAATTGGGAGGAAATTGGGAGTTCAGGGACTTTTTAGGTGAAATTCGATGGTCAGGGACTGAAACGATGAAACCCTATAAGTATAGGGAGTAAGCAATATTTAACCCTTCTTTTATTGTCTTCTTTACAGAGTTCTTCTGGAATTGCAAATCTTTTTGCAACTGTGAATCCTGATCCATTATCTATAAATGCATGTAGATGATATTTTCTATTATCAGGGAATTTTAATCCAATTTCTATGTAGTTGCTATATCTACTAGTATAGATGACATTTTATTGTTGAATCTCGTCTTGAGCTTGTTCTTGTGGTACAAATGGTTTACATACATTCTTCTGGAATGTTTTCTGGTTCAACTAGTTCTATATTTTCATCAATCTTTTCTTCCTTTATGTCTGAGGAAGATTCAGTAATTTCTTGGAACAAAGTTTCTATCTTTTTCTCTTTTTGTTCACTGAGATATTCCTCATATTCTTGTTCTACCAGTTGGCTGATAAGGACATTCTTGGTTTGTCTTCTTGACTATGAAGCATTCTTTGTGATAAGTCTTTTTCGATTCTTCACAGAACATGGGAAGTCCATTCTTTTCATGACATAGGCAGTAGTCACAAATAAATGTACCAAGGTTAACCTTATATGAAGACATTATTGTTTCTGTCTTACTTTCTTCCCAAATTTTTACTTTAAGAACATTCATCTGTCAGGATTCTATTTCAGAATCATATGAGGATTCTTCTTCAGACCAGGCAGAATATACTGTCCTGTCATCGTCTTCATCATCAGAATAAGCTATTTCATAACCTTTCATGTTTGCTGTTTTCTACTATAGGCTCATATTCTTCAAATAGAGCTTTTGTAGATCTTTTATTTTTTTCTGGACATTCATTAGTATAATGCCCTTCAGCTTTGCATAACCAGCATCTGCAAGCTTTCTTGCCTGGTTGTCTATTCTGATGGTTGGTTTGGTGATTCTTCTTTTTCTTGAAGAATTTCTTCTTTGTATCTCCTTCTGTTTTTTTGAAGTTGGAGCTTTTCTTAAACTTCCAATCCTTTTATTTTCATTCTTTCTGAATCGTTTTGAGTAATATTTTTCTTTTCTTTTCTTGCGAAACTTGGATTCATGACAACCCCAGTTGGTAGGCATGTCCAGTATTCTGTAACAGAAGTTTTCCACTCCTTTGAGCTGTTTCTTGGTCATTTTGGCTCTAAGATTTGCTTTACATTGTTCTTTTAGTAATTGCCTAATTCTGTCCGCAATTCCTCCAACTGAAAATCTTTTAGTTGGTTTTTCAGCTATGCTTTCTCTCACAGCTGTTCTCCATGGTTCAGGCAGTTTCCTGTGTAACAGGTTTACTAGATCAGTGTTTTCTAGTTCACCTATTGTACAGTAATATTCTTGGAATTCATTTAGATATTCTTCAAAATTATCTCATGTCACAAATTTTGAGAGCATAGATATTTGATTTGGCCGCTTCTTTGGCTTTTCACTCAAATTTGAGAGATCTCCACATAATTGATCGTACAGGGGTACTACAAAATCATACAGAGATTTTGAATTTTTTATTTCTTCCAGCCAGTCTCTTCCTCTGGCAGTATCTTTGAAAGACAAATAGTATTTTTTGGCTACTCCAGTGAGAGTAGTTTCATAGTACACCTGAAGATTTGGTGCTTCAAACTTTCCAAGGGTAAGAGCAGAAGCCATCATGAGGCTATCTACCCATTGGTCAAAAGCTATTCTTTTATCTAGAGCTTTGTCTAGATTTAGCCATATACCATAATTTGTGATTGGCACCCTAGGCATATTGTCCTCTGGGACAAATCTTTGAGAATTTCTTTCTTCCTTTTTGCCTGTAGGGGCTTTCTGTATAGGGAGTTTCAGTTTTCCCTTTTCTCTGGTGATGAAAGTTTTGGAATTGGAGCTTTTTTCGTCTTCCATTTCTATATCTTGATAAGGAAGGACTTTTCTTACCTTTCCTATTTTGAATTTTTTCATTTCTTCGATTAGTTGTTCTAATCGTTCAGTATATTTGCAAGATTTTGCTTCGTCATAAAGTTCATAGAGCTTTTTTGCTCTAAGCATATTTACTGGTCTATTTAGATCAACTTCTAGTTCTTCTTCAATAATAGAATCTGTTGGTTCTTCTATAACAAATTTGGTGCCACTAGTACTTGCTTTTCTAGTACTGTTGCATCTTCTGAAATTTCTGTTTATCCTAATATTCTCAGGACCAACATCACTGTTTCTGTGATCATCAAATTTTAGACTGATATCTTCAGTCTTTCTACTTTTATAGATTGTAGCTTTTGCACTTTCTGGTGGTTTCTTTGGACCAGATAATTTCCATTCGGTAGGAAAAGTTACTTCATTCCAAGTAACCTTGTGAATTTGTTGTGAATGGTTCTTTTGACAAGTGAGAAATCCAGTAGTAAGACCTGAGATATTTGATATTCTTGTCTTTGGTTCTACTGTGGTACTCATCAGTTTATAGTATATTCTTTATACTATTGCAAGTTCTTGCATATTTTCTTTCATTGATATGCCATCTGTCTTGACTCTCAATCTTAGACAATGAGCAGCATCTTTCAAGCTTGTTGAGAACTTTGGGAAACGGTTGAAATATGTTACTTGATTGCATAATGATGCTTCAAGTGTTCCCAACAGACTAGCTTGAAAATCTGTTAGTCTATCGTCTTATAAGACACATAGAACTGAACAGTTTATGCCTTCTCGGGCAAGAAGTTTTATGCCTACTTAGATTGCTCCAATGTGCATAAATTGATAATTTTTTGCCTTTGCTCTGGCAACTTTTTGAGGAGTGATCATTAATATATATGTTTCTCCTGTTGTAGAATGAGTTGTGAATTCCAATAATTTGAAATGATGGCTATCCTTCAATTCAAACTTTCCTCTTTTATAGATTTGTTTGAAATCTAATTTTGGAATTGCGGAGTTTTTTTACCTCCTATTCTATTTCATTGTATTCGAATTCTTCTGCATTTAGGGGTTTTACTCCTTTCTTTTTTCCAAAGATGCTCATCATTTTGACATCTCTTGCTACCAAGTGTTTTGGCTTTTCATATTTGATACTAGTCAAACTAGTAGAAGGTTCTAGAAAAAATCATGTTTGGAACGGGATTCTTCTCAGGTTTTTCTAATGGTTTGAATCCATTAGCTTTCTTTGATTTTACTGGAGGCTTTTTCTTATCCTTCAATATATTTTTCATAGAATCCAGCATTTCTTGCTGTTCATTGATTTTTCTGCTAACACTTGTTAGTTGTTCCTCTTCCCGGTTAGGAAGTTTTTTGATATAATCTATTTTATTTTCCAATTTTTCTAATTGGTAGATTGTATCTAGTAGTTTTTCTAGATGATCTTAACATCTAGATACTTCTTGTATCAGATTCTGATGTTTCTCATCAGAAGATTTTAGTAGAGAGTTCAACTTCTCTAATATCAATTCAGACATTATCCCCTTTGGGGATTCTCCTTTGAGCTTTTTTAGCAAGCTCTGATACCAGTGAATTTGCGGATCTAACCAATGCTCAAATAATCAAGAGATTTTTGTTCCTCTCGGAGAGTATATTCGAGATCTCTGATAGTTTTCTCAACTTTGTAAATTCTTTTTTGGACTATGAAGATAATATCCCAATAATCGGGAGTTTCTCTTTTAAGCCTTGACCTGTAATCTTTTAACTTCTCAACTTTTCTTTTTCTTCAGCTAACTCTTTACTGGTTATTTTGCAAATAGCAATTAATTCTAATTTGGAGATGATCGATATTATGTGAAAATTAACTGTTTACCTTCGAATATAGAGGATGAATTCTATTGTAATTATTATCTAAACAAATAACTTTAAAATGGGCCCACCACATTTCATCAAAAGGAAAGAGAAAATAATGTTCATAGTAATAGTCAAAGGTCGGAGAAAGAAAGGGAAAAGGGGTACTAATGGTATAAAAGTAGGTAAGATGGGTAGATGAGAAGAAAAAGGGAAAAGTTTTGTGTGAAAGGGAATAAAAATAAGTTTGTGGGGTGTATGGGAAGAATATTAGAGGATTAGGGGTGTATGGGCATTTCCCCTATATATTATTTATTATATATATTTTTGATATTATTTATAAATAAATATTTATGTAAACTTCATCTTTTTATCAATATTTAATTTCTGTCAATATATTTTTGATATTATTCACTTCACCTTGTTAGAGTGAATGAGCAAGTTATTAGGTTACACTAAGCAGTTGATTGTGGAATTTTTTTTGTCGAATGCAGATTTTTATTGTTCCTTTCTAAGCGAGACTTGTATTTATTTTTGTTTGATTGAAATAAAGAATTATTTTATTTTTATGTTTGATTTTAACTTCATACTTTACAATCCATAATTATCTGTATGAATTTTTATATAATAAGTAAGTAATATTGTTAACGGGAATTGGGGCGGGTACGAGGACCTAATTAATCCCCAATGAGGACGGGGATGGGGAATCCCCAGTTGCTTATTACAGGGATTGGGGTGGGTAAGGGGGTGGAGAATGAAGTCGGGTATGGGGGTGGTAATTTAATCCCCTTACCCTACCCTCCCTATTGTCATCCCTAAAGAGAACAAGAAACATTAAGTGTGTGAATACAAAATACATAAAAGGACAAAAGGGTATTTTACGGCACTGAAATTGGAACTGTCATCGGTTGCTAACTCTGATGAAGGTTCGCCCATAAAGAAATGCAGTGGTGGGTGGGTCCTTGTAGAACTCGGATCTTTTTTTGTTCATGACATGTGAACAGTGAACTAGTTAGTCAGTTGGTTTGCGCTTGTATGTATATCATTAGGCTGCACTGAGATGACTATCCAATATATACATAAAAACAAAGCCTAGGCCAATAAGTTTTGGGCCACTTTTTTTGATAGGCCCATAAATATATTTTGGTACTTCTAGGGTTGAGGGAGTCGGTTTTTTCCCTGAACCGAACTATGAAACTTGAAACCCTATTTGATCCAGGGAAACTACCTCCTATGAGCAATTGCACGTATGAGAGATGTGGGTGGGGTTCAAAGGTGTTCTTGATGTTTGTGGGAAGGAGGGAAGACATTAAAGAGGAAAATGATTTGTGGCCTCAATGAGGCCAAAGATTTGTGGCATTAATCTTATGTGTCATACCATATCCTACATACATCACCTATTTGTCAAATCATGTCATGTAATTCTTGAGAAAAATACCATCTTATCCTTCTAAAATTTAATGACTCTAAGGCCCCGTTTGGATGGCAGGAAATCATGGTATGGAATGGGAATTAATTTCATTTTACATTTAGATGTGCCGTTTGATTGTAATTAAAGATCGGAAAGGAAATAAAAAATAAGATTTGACTAGAAATTGACTCCCTCATAAAGCCTGAATTGAATTACCTAGTCAGGGGTTGTATTCTATTTCCATTTCCCACTGTCAAAGGAAAAATTACATTAATTATCCCTCTAAAAATTTATATTCCCCACCAATATTCCTTATAAATTGATGTACTTTAATTAGTAAAAGGGCGTTATTGAAAATTATAATTTCATATTTCATTCTTATTACTTACCACTACAATAAAAAAGTTACCTAATAGATAGGAATATGCATATCGGGATAAGTAAGTAACTTAAAAACTACTCGAGAAACCCTAAGGCCGCCTCTGGTTTGCAATCTTGTTCTCGTCCGGCGGCGCCCGAACGTTGGAGATGGCCTCTGGCCTCACCATCGTTATAGGGTTGCTGTCGGACGGGAGACCTACTGTCCATAGGGTTGTCGAAGGGCTTTGCTCGGGTTTCGTCACTGCGTTCGGCTGGGATGGTGGTGAAGGGTGGATCGTGGCGTCACAGTCAGGTTTGTCAATCCCTGTGGCTGGGCTTTGTTGGATCGACTGTGCCATGGAGTGCGGTTGCGACGCCTGGCTCCAGGAAGGCTGTTCTGGTTTGGTGCAGATCGTGGCGGCGGCGTGGACTCAAGACAGCTTAGATCGCCGGGATGGTTTGTTCTGTGCTGATGTAGGTCAGCGAGGGTGGCTTGGTTGCGGCGGTGGCAGGCCGACTCGGGAAGACGCGGTTCAGGCGGTGTGGGTCGAACGGAGCGTGGCCGAACGGTGATGGTACGACGGGGTGCAAGGGAAGGTGGACTTGGCCCGAACCATCATGACGGACCTAAAGCATGTCTCCTTGGTGGACTACCCTATTGGGCCACGAACTATTGGGCTGGGGTTCTGCCCTAGTCCATTGCTATTTGGGCTAGGGTTTAGGCCCTTGGCCCAACCCTATGTTTTTAGTTTTATCTAAATTCAATAATGTTCTTGTATTAAGAACCTAAATCTCTAGCGCCTCTGGCGTAGTACCAAAGGAGGATCTCCGCTCTCTCTACGATCTGAAATTTACAATGAGTGGGTCTATTTCTACGTACCATTGTGAGTACTATCACTACCTCCTTGTCTGTCTATGTCCTTAAATGACAGCGGCATGGTATGTAATGGCCTATTCTGGCTTGTGATGAATATATTATTTCGCCCAGTGGGTTTGATTCAAAAAAAAAAAAAACACTACAATAAAAATGAAAAATTAATTCCAAAATTTAATTTCTAGTAATATTCCAAACACTCACATGTAAATACCAAAACATATTCCATTCCATATCCGTCTGGAAAGGAAAATAAATCCTTTTCCAATTTTGACATTCCTACTAAGCAAACGGGGCCTAAGTTATTTTGGCTTTCTTCTAAAAAATTAAAAAAAAAATTCTTTTCATTACACTTATGCTTAGATTTAAACAACAATTTTTTTTCTTCAATCAAGAATAGAAAAAGGGTGGTTCTAGTTGGACCTCTAAATTTGATATTTGGACCTCTAACTTTTTTCAATTATTAGTAGACTTTGTTAAGTAATATGAAAAGACAAGGAGATAAAAATAGGAAAAAGAAAAAACACTCCTTACCTCCCCAAATATAACATTCAATTAATTTTCTTTTCCGGAATTTCCTTATATTGCCTATATAGTTCTATAATTTTACCTAAAACAATTAAGTAAAAATAATAATTATCATTTAGTACAAAATTAAATTCCAAACAATCTGATTTGGAATTCCCTTAAACTAAATTAATTTAATATTATGATATAGTTATTACTCGTTTTTTCAACCCAAAACCCTTGAAATCTTTCTTTTAGCAAATTTGAAGGGATTTCAGCAACATCAAGATTGAGAACCAACTCTCTGATTAATTTTGATGGAGGAGAGACCTACTTACAAGAAACAATATCATGTGATTTTGATTCATTCTTCTTTTCGTGGTTGAAGATACAGATAAAAAGTAGAGTAATAGATTGTTGTATTTCATGTTCAAGGGTGTTTTGGTAAAACTAAGGAAGTCTACTTAGCTTTTCAAGTATTCTAAAAAGTAAATTAGAGGTGTACTAAGTATGAGAGGTCCAAATAGCATATTTGGAGGTCCAACTAGAACCACCCATAGAAAAAATTTCATATAATTCAGTCAATAGATTTGCATAACACATGTATATGAATTTAACCTTTGTTGGGTTCCTGTAAATTTTGAAAATAAAACGTGAAAAATACATATTCATATGATTATATATATATATATATATTATTTTGTTCATTTTTTTTTTCTCTTGGGTGGTTCTAGTTGGACCTCCAAATTTGATATTTGGACCTCCAACTTTTTTCAATTATTAATAGACTTTGTCAACTTATATGAAAAGACAAATAAGGACAAAGAGAGAAAAATAAATAAATAAATAAATACTCTTCTTACCTCCTCCAACCAAATATAACATTCAACCAAATATAATATTCAATTTTTTTTTCTTCATATTTCCTTATATTGCCTATGTAGTTTTATAATTTACCTAAAATAATTAAGTAAAAATAATAATTTTTATATACGGCCCATCATTTATTACAAAAGTAAATTCAAAACAATCTGATTTAAAATTTTCTTAAACTAAATTTATTGAATATTATGATATAGCTATTACTCGATCTTCAAACCCAAAACCCTCGAAATCCTTCTTTTAGCAAATTCAAAGGGGTTCCAACAACATATCAAGATCGAGAACCAACCCTTTGATTAATTTTGGTGGAGAAGAGACCTACTCATAAGAGAGCAATGTCATGTGATTTTGATTCATTCTTCTTCTCGTGGTTGAATATAGAGATAAAAAAATAGAGTAACAGATTGTTGTATCTCATGTTCAAGGGCGTTTTGGTAAAAATAAGGAGGTCTACTTAGCTTTTCAAGTATTCTAAAAAGTAAATTAGAGGTGTACTAAGTATTGGAGGTCCAGATAACAAATTTGGAGGTCCAACTAGAACCACCATTTTCTCTTTATGTAGTTAGGGTTTAAACGTTATATTTGATTTTATTATTTTATTTTATTTTCTCTTATATTTAGATTGTAGATGATAATTAATGGCTGCTATTAATATGGAATTTTCTTCTTACCTCTTAATTTAGACATACGTATTTTTCAAATTCAATTTATTAATGCTATTTTTTGGATGAAATTAATAAATATTTGGAAAAAATAGCATCATTACAAATATTGACTTTGAAGCATCATTACAAATATCACAGCTTTCCCACTATGTTGCCGCACATAAATAAAATCCATTGACACTCCATTTCATCATGCCTCTAGGAGATTGCGTCCATTTTGATATAAACAGCTCGCCGCCTCGCTATGCTAGACAAGGCACACTGAAGGTGCATGCTGGGACTAAGCCCACGTCGCCCTACCATTAAGTGATAGGAACTTATTGCCGGCATAAAACCACAATTAACTAAATATAAACAACAATAAAATATAAAGGAAAATAAATTTAGAGCCAATGCCCAAGTCCAGGCCCAATAACCATTAGGCCCAGCAAGGTGCAAACAGGATTCCAGCCCAATAACCATTTTTTTTCTCTTTATATAGCTAGGGTTTAAACGTTATATTTGAGTTTATTATTTTTTGTTTGTTTCTTCCCTTATATTTAGATTATAGATGATAACTAATGATTGCTACTAACATGGAATTTTTTCTTGCCTGACATACCTATTTTCCAAATTCAATTTATTAATGCTATTTTTTTAGATGAAATTAATTAAGGGTCCTTGACCTAAAGAACTAAAATAAGTCAAAATTATCCTACTTACCCAAACAACAGATTTTCATTCCTACTTACCCAAATTCAAGTAAAATAACAACTTCGCCCTTGACCTAATTAATGAATCACGTCCATGTTATCGATCTCTCTCTCTCTCCTCTCTCTATCCAGGGCTGGAGAAAATTTCACGGCTACATGACCAGCTAGCTCCTTCTCTCTTCTACACTTGAAGCGAAAATGTCCCTATAAATCAACGAGGAAAACTCGCAGCTGGCTGGCGGAGACGAGACAGATGCAACCGGCACCTGGCAGAAGTGAAGGAGAAGTGACTCGCGAAGGACTTGGTCGGTTATGCTCGGCCCCAGCGTCATGTTTGGAAGCGCTGCTTGAGGACGAAGAAGAGGACCTTTTGAAGCCGAGCCAGTGCCTCACTGACCTTCTTGCCGATAACTGCGAGGGGCCCAGTTCAATCGTAACGACAGCAGTGGGGTTTGCTTCGAATACGACGACGGGTCCAGCTGCAACGTTTCTCAGACAGAACAGCTCTTCGGCCAACTTTGTCGGGAATTCGAGTGATGGGTCCGAATGGTATTTCTACGGCTTCGGGATTCCGGCCAGCCTCGACTATGCCTCGCACTCGAATTTCAATAGCGTTTCTTCTTCCTTGGTTAATAAGCGGGTTAGGGAGGTGGTGAGTAATTTTTTTTTTTTTTTTTTTTTAGTAAACTGTGGGTTAAATGCCGAGAATGAAAGAAAAAAGAAAAGAAAAAAATTATATACAATTTGGTCTTGTTCTATACATGCAGAGCTTTGAAAAGAATTTTATCATCTAATTTGGTCTTGTTTTCTTTCTACAATATGTTCTTTTCTTATTCTTTTTTTTTTTTCGGTAAAATGAGGGCAGAAGGCCCAAAAAGAAAAAAAAAAAGTTTTATCGCAGGGCAATAAAGGGCTATTGGGGGGCAATAGACGTCTATTGGAGGGCAATAAATATTTTGAATTGATATAATCTCCTCATTTTTTCCTTTAATAAAAGTTTTATTTGTCTGATTTTAGGGAGATTGGTTCCCATTCCGGCAACTAAAGGGTCTATTTGAGGCCAACACAGGTCTATTTGAGGCCAATACACCTCTCTGGCCCCACATGAAATTTCCGACAACCTTTTTGGAGACTTCTGGCGATGTTTCATAAACCTCTATTGCCCCATAATAAACCTTTATTGGGGGCAATAGAGGTTTATTGCCCCTCTATTGGGGGGCAATACAGATCTATTTAGGGGCAATAAATCTTTCCGACGACCTCTTTAGGGACCTCCGGCGAGGTTTTCAGAGAAGTCTGGTGGGCGGCGGCTGATGACTGGATTCCCGCGACCATTGACAGGAATCCAGCGACTGGTGGTAAGAATCCGACTGCAGGTGACCGAAGTCTGGTGGCTGATGACGGGACTTCGGCGAAGTCTCCTATGACTTCTCTCTCTAACGGGGTGAGGATAAAATAGTCTTAAAAAAAATAAAAAATAAAACTTAATTGGGTATTAGGGAAGACCTTATTAGAGTCTTTATGTGTAATGGGGAATTAAAAAAAATTAATGAGGTAAGTGGGAAAAAAATCCCTAGAATTAGGGTAAATAGACAAAAACCCTATAAAATATATGGAAAGAAAAGTTAATGCCTATTTTTTTGACACCTAATTCAATATAATAATGCTATTTGAAAAGAAAAATATAGGAAAGAATTTAATTAAATGAAGAAAAATATTAATACATATCTCTTAAATTAATACATAATTAATAGTTGATCTTTTTTTATCACCTAATTAAATTCATTAATGTAATTGATTCACCCCCTAATATCTAAAAGGAAATATAAAAGGGTAAAGTTGGTGTTGCAATAGTAGGTGGAATTAAAAGCAATAGTATGTGGAATTAAAAATAAAATTTGTATTTGCTTATATGGTATGACACCTAAGGCCATCTCCAGTTGTGGGGGGCTAAAATAGTAAGGACTATAATTTCTATCATCTCCAACCCTTAGGGCTATAAGTTTAAACACCATGTTATTTTATTGTTTGCCATTTAATCTCAGCCATTGGTTTTGTTGATCAGAATTTTGAGCCACCAGCGTGGTCTCTACGAAGAAGAAGTCCAAGGGCTAAACAAAGGGCTATGTTTAGCCTAGCCAAGCCCCCCAAATAAGTTTTTGTTATAGCATAGCCTTGGGTTGGAGATGGAAAATAGTGGTTTTTGGGCTCAGATTTGTGGCCCTATATCATTGTCCTATTTTTTATGCAAATCTAAGCCAGAATGAATTGTTTTGATATTCGAAATAAAAAACGGACTCCGATTTAGTTGAAGCAACATTCAGTTCAATTCGGATCGATTGATTTACTCGGCTTTGGCTCTGCTTTTACCAAAAAGAAACGAAACTCGTGGTTTAGTGGGTGTAGCTGAATCAAGAGGCAACACGAAGTGGAGGAACAATTTCAAAACACAGTGAACTCTCTACTCATTGCAAACCAAGACCCCCCGAAAATAAATAAATAATCACAAAGAAAAGTGAGAATTGGTCAAAATCATGAAATGGAAGGAAAGAACTAGGTTCCCCACTAGCTCAAAGCCAAATAAATTCCTATTTTTGGTAAAGAAATCCAATATCGATCATCAACCACTCGGCCACTCAGCCACCCACCCAACACATCTTGTTCATGTTTCATCACTTTAATTTCTTTCTTCTTTCCAGACCTTTTCTTCCACAGTTGAAGGATCACCTCAAACGTTTGGTACATAGTCATACGCATCTCCTACCAAGGAATAGGAATCTCCACACATCCTCAAATCAAATTATTAAAGTTGTTGCGTTATAAAGTTGAGAAATGTTGGACCTATGTACCAAATATGGGGAATAGGAGAAGATGCGAGTTGGCTTTTGGACTATTGATCGTTTTGGTTTTCTGATCTCTTCTTGCTTTGGCAAGTGGAGGGTTCCATGTCCATTGCTTTTCAAAACTGCATGTTATGATGTCTTGTCGTGCTTAGCTCTTTTTGCTAATTTTTTTTTTGAATAAATGGATAGTGCGGCTGCCCTCAAGCTTTTTGCTAATCTTTAACTTCCTCAAATTTGTGCTTTGTCACTCATAAAATTATAGACATTGTTAGACTAAACGTGTGATCTCAGTTATTATGTATAAAAACCTTGATGTTACATATGATATACGTCTAGCTATTAAACGTAATAATCGGTCACATTTTATCGTAAAATTCATATATTATTATATTTCATTAAGAAATTAGCCCCCTCCCCCTAAATTATAAATATTGTTAGACTAGATGTGTGTTCTAAGTTATTATGTATAAAAACCTTGATATTACATGACATGCATCTAGCTATTATCGAAGAAAAATCTGTCACATTTTATTGAAAAATTCATATATTATATCTTTCATTAAGAAATTAGCGTCCCCCCCCCCCCCCCCCCCTTTAAAAAAAACACCTCGTTTATTTCTATTATCTCATTTATTTATAGAATTACATCTCATTGTGAAATTAGTCTTCAAGCTTTTTTTAGGGGAACAGATAAATTCCATTGACTACAATTATACGACCTTACTAGGTCAAACAAGTGAGATCCGGAGATCCCTCTAATACAATCACTGCTCAATTATTCATTAGGATTAAATTCAGTTTAGTCCCTCAAACTTTAGGTCAAACATCAGTTTGGTCCCTCATCTTTTTTTTTAATCAAACTCATCCCTGATCTCCCAAATTGCATCAACCTCGTCCAAAATTTGAATTTGACGACGAAGATGACGTCATGCGCTGAGTTGGAGCCGACAAGGAGGTCCCACGTTTTTGATTTTGAACCCACAAGAAGGGCAAAATGGACTTCTCAAATTTAATCTAATTTCTAATTTTTTTTCTCTTATTTTCTCTTTCTTCTGCCTCGCACTCAATCTGAAACCTCCTCTCTCTCTCTTCCCCTTCCCATTCCGATTCCAAGTCCTCTGACTCCTCCATCCACATACCGAATCGCCTGCCGGGTCAAGTTCGTTAAGGGCGATTACCACTCCTCCTCACAGCGTCGAGTTCGTCAATGGCCTAGACAAGGTCGTCCTCCGTGATCCGCGCGGCAGTCTTGCCGAGTTACTCCACTCAATGCCGTGGTATTCTCCGCCCACTGAGGTTTCTCATTTTCTGTGATCCGTCGAGATATTATGCTTTCTTTGATTTCGTTTTTGCTGAGATTTTTGGATTGCTTTTTCTTTCGATTGTTTGTGTTGGATCTGTTTAGCTTGTGAGGAGATGTTCATGGTGGCTAGGAATGAGAGAGAGAGTAGAGAGAGAGAGAGAGGAGGTTTCAGATTGAGTGCGAGGCAGAAGAAAGAGAAAATAAGAGAAAAAAAAATTAGAAATTAGATTAAATTTGAAAAGTCCATTTTGCCCTTCTTGTGGTTCAAAATAAAAAATGTGGGACCTCCTTGTCGGCTCCAACTCAACGCATGACGTCATCTTCGGAGTCAAATTCAAATTTTGGACGAGGTTGATGCAATTTGGGAGATCAGGGATGAGTTGGATTAAAAAAAAAGATGAGGGACCAAACTGATGTTTGGCCTAAAGTTTGAGGGACTAAACTGAATTTAATCATATTCATTACTATAATCCTAAAAGAAAATCCAGTAACTAAATATCCAAAAAAGAAAATGCAACTAAACAAGAATAAAAAAATGCTTTTGCATTACCCAAACCCTAAGAACCCGCATTGACTTACTTGGGGCCTAAGAACCATCAGTGTACCTCTCCACAAGTCAACACAAGCAACACCTAAAGTTAGGGTAATGCAGAGCTGCCTTCCTTAACCATCCTTGGAAAGGGTCTCCTGCGCCACACTAACATCATAAAGGGCACCCACATTAGTACCTCCTGAGCTTGTCGCCCTGGACTCCGACTTCTTCACATCAACACTCTACTTGGGCTTAGGATTGTCCCTCCGAACACGGGGTCTGCCCTTTTTCCTCGATTTGGTCTCCATCGAGGTGATGGACACCTCAAAGAGCCCCTCCGAAGACAATGCCAGCCCTAGGTCTTTCGGTTGGATGCCTATAGGAATCAGAGCCAAACTATGCCTGGCTCATTTGCCTGCCTCCTCTGAGTCTTCCTCGCATTGACGTCGCACGCCTGAGATCTGAGCAGGTTGTGCAGTGGTCTCTAGCAGGGGTCGAATGCTAATCCCTTGTTTCTCCCGGTAAAACAGATTAGGTAGAGGGAATCAAGGGAGGACGGCGGCAAAGTCGGCTGCACATTTTCCCTAAAAACTAGGGTAGGCACAATCAAACCCGCAACCCCCGATCTGCTGATCTCTGAGGCCGTCTCCACTTCCACCTGTCTCGGACAACACGCACCACAGTGATTCTTCATAGCACACTCCCTGCAACGACCTAAAAGATGTTCGTACCGAAAATGCAGAGTAATGACATATGCCGGAGAGACCCGAACCCTACGATCCAGATGAAAAGGATCATTGATTGTGAGGGAAACCCTAACCCTCAGCACACCTTGTCGAATTCCAGGATGATCCACCTGCATAATAGGTCCGATTGTCTCCCCAACCAAGCTAGTTGTGGCTGCAGTCATCAGATTCGGTGGTAGGCATTGAATCTCCACCTAGATATACACGAAATCAGAGGAAGCACTGGTATGTCAGAGAAGCCATCATAGTCATTCAGGAGCATCATTGCACGTTGGAACCCCAAGGTCACCCTTTCTTCACATGACCGAGATTAGGTTCATTGGCAAAGGTGAAAAGAAAACGATCATTCTTTCCTGCACGTCCATTGGTACAGACAACCTCCACATAGATCGAACAACACTCCGAATGAGTCCAGGATGATAGGCTTAGTGCTGTTCAGACGCCCTACCATGAAGAACTGTGAAGCCAAAAAACCTTTTCCGGGGTAGCGGAGATTGTCGAGATCCATCGGTTCTTCGCCTTCCTTGAGCGACAACCTTGTCGCGAGTTCGGCTGTCATCGAAGCAATGGAAGCAACATTGCAGAGACATAAACGTTACACAACTGTACTACCCAAAAACCCTAACCCTAGACGTAGAGAGGGAGAGAGCCAAGGAGAGAGAGCCGCGATATAGCAGCCTGGTTATATTTTGGTTAGTCTACAAGTTAAAACTATCACTATCACAAAAATAAAAGGGCAAAATAATGGTATCGAATTATACTAAATCAAAACGATAAAGAGTGAATTTAATTTGTTAAAAAGTCAATAGAAAATACTTATAAGTGTCACTTTGAAACTTTAATTAGCCATAAAGCCACCTAAGTTTTCTTGTACACATAAGGCCACTTCTATCTTCAAATTATTTCATCTATGACAATTGTGCCCTTCCACAATTTATGACCTCTCAATTTATAATATCTCTCTCTGGTTTTCAAATAAAAAAAAATTCTCTCCCTCTCTCTCTCTCTCCCCCGGGGGTTACCGATCTGGAACACCGAACTCGACGATCCCAGGTCGCAAGCTACTGTCCCGCAAGCTGCCGACGACTCCTTACTCTAGTCCGCCTCCGAACCAAGCCGAGCGAGGGAAGTGTTGGTTGTCCAACGTAGTTCATACGGCTTATCAGCTCATCTCTGGTGGCGCCACTCAGCTTTTTACCTGTTTCTTCTATCCGGTGGCTTTCTCTTCACATTCGATCTCAACCACCACTAGGTACGCTGTAAGCCACCTCTAATCATAGATCTCCACCTCTTCTCTCTGATTTGCATTTTGGTGTTTCGATTGCTGCTTTCTGTTTTCAATTTCGTTCTTCAAATCGATTTCGATGTGCCTAATTTGATGCATTCTTGGCTTTTGTCACTGGATTTTGTGGTTGATTTATGGACCTATGGTGATTTGCGATTGTTAGATTCAATATGAAACATAAAATTATAACTCAAGTATACTATCTCAAATGTTAGATCAATGTTATGAAATGAAATCATAAAACTAACTTGGTGGATTGCTGCCGTTATCCATTGGTGATCTGCTGCCGTTATCTATTTGATCTTCTCCTAGATACACACCGTATCTCTCTTTATTGCTTGATGGAACAAACTCAATGAGAGCGTTTTTATGTTCTAGCATGGATCAAATACAAATTCCACTTTATTTATAAAGATGTTCAACACAGCAGTTACATGACAATTCCTTCCATCAAGGAACTGTCAAAATAACTTCCTAATAGATTTGTCTGGATAACCACACATTTGAATTTGAAATTCTTTAACAGATATTCTAATATATAAACTTAATTCGATTACTTAAAAAGTTTATATATATTGGTTAATGTATTTACATTTGAATTCAAAATAACTCATTTACATTAACTGATGCATACAACATATAATAGCTAGTTCATATCTATTGCTGTGCAATAGGTATGATGTTACAATCTCCCACTGAACTAGATATTATATGATGTATACCATGTAAATAACCTATTTCTTTATTGTGCACTTGAATTCAAAAATACTATCTGTTTTACAAAACCTTGTCAATTAAGATTTACTAAGCTGGATCATAGAAGAGGATAGCAAATTAGCAAGTTGCCAGTCTTTTATAATCACATCATAGTAATCAAAATTACATGGATTACCTCAAGTGTGATCATGCTTGTTATGTAGTAATCGACTTTCACAAGCATTGGTGATCCTGATGGAGTTATTCAAACTGCATATTTGCTGATGTGAAATCAGCAACGTCTGAATGTATATACATGCTAACTTATGCAGTACTATATTTGAATAGAAGTTGAAAGGTTGACGTAGAAGTTAATGATTGCTTATTAGTCTTCCATGAAATGACTCCGCAAACATGAAAATATATCCAAACGTTGATTTCAAGTCATCCAAGTCCTGTTTATATGAAGCATCTGTAAAACATTCCACTTTTAATTCTTGATCTTCAATCCTTTTGTATACCAGCATGTGATCTCTGGAAGATTTCAAATATCTCAAAACTTTCTTTCCAGCAACCCAATGTTCATGTCCAACATTTGATTGATATATGGACAACATATTGACAGCAAAACTTATATCTGGCCTGGTACAAACTTGTGCATACTTGAGACTTCCAACCAATCTAGCATAAGGTACATTCTCCATGGTTTTTCTCTCTAGAACATTTTGAGGACATTGCCCTATGTGCAGCTTATCACCTTTAGAAATAGGAGCACTTCCTGATCTACATTTTTCTAGACCAAATCTCAGCAACATCTTATCTATGTAATTCTTTTGTGATAATCCCAGCATGCATTGATTTTTGTTTATGCTGATTTCTATTCCAAGTACATAGTAAGCTTCCTCCATATCCTTCATGTCAAAGTTCTTCATCAAAAAATTCTATTGTGTCTTTCAGCAAACCAATATTGTTGCTGGCTAATAAGATATAGTCCACATATAAAATTAGAAATATGAAATGACTCCCACTAACCTTGCAGTACACACACTCATCTAATTTATTTTCTTCAAAGCCAAAATCTAAAATCACAGCAGCAAATTTTAAGTACCATTGTCTGGATGCCTACTTGAGTCTATAGATGGACTTGTTGAGTTTGCAGATTTTCTTTTCATCCTCAATGAACCCTTCTGGTTCTGGATAACCACACATTTGAATTTGAGGACATTGCCCTTTGTGCAGCTTATCACCTTTAGAACCAGGAGCACTTCCTGATCTGCATTTTTCTAGACCAAATCTCAGCAACATCTTATCTATGTAATTCTTTTGTGATAATCCCAGCATGCATTGATTTTTGTTTCTGCTGATTTCTATTCCAAGTACATAGTAAGCTTCCTCCATATCCTTCTTGTCAAAGTTCTTCATCAAAAAATTCTATTGTGTCTTTCAGCAAACCAATATTGTTGCTGGTTAATAAGATATCGTCCACATATAAAATTAGAAATATGAAATGACTCCCACTAACCTTGCAGTACACACACTCATCTAATTTATTTTCTTCAAAGCCAAAATCTGAAATCACAGCAGCAAATTTTAAGTACCATTGTCTGGATGCCTACCTGAGTCTATAGATGGACTTGTTGAGTTTGCAGATTTTCTTTTCATCCTCAATGAACCCTTCTGGTTGAAGCATGTAGATGTTTTCTTTCAAGTCTCCATTTAAAAATGTTGTCTTAACATCCATCTGATGCAATTCTAGATTGTAATGTGCAACCAAAGCATTATAACTCTGAAGGCATCTTTAGTTGAGACCGGTGAAAAAGTCTCGTTGTAATCTATACCCTCCTTCTGATTCTATCCTTTTGACACAAGCCTAGCTTTGTATCTTTCATTAATCTTGCCATTTGCATCCCTTTTTATTTTATAAACCCATTTGCAGCCAATTGGTTTCAAATCTACAGTTCTATCTACTAATGTCCAAACTCCATTCTGTAACATGCTTTGAAGTTCATCTTCCATTGCTAACTTCCATTTATGGCTGTTATTAGATTGCATAGCTTCTTTCAATGAAACACAGGATCATTTTCTTCCCCCAAATCAAACTCAATTGCAGTCAAATATAGATGATAATCACTGGATATTGCAGATTTTCTTTACTCTGATCTTCTCAGGACTTCATGTGCTTCTACTACTGGGATTTCTGCATTTTCATTGTCCTAAACGTCATCGTTTGGATCATTTTGATTTCTAAAATTGACTACTTGAGATTGATTTTCAACTTGTGCTGCTGGTATGAATGCTTCACCTTGTGTTGCTGGTATGAATGTTTCACCTTGTGTTGCTGGTATGAGTGCTTCACCTTGTGCTGCTGGTAAAAGTGCTTCACTAATCATCTGTTTCAGGTGGCACAAATTCTGGAAAAATGAATCAATCTTCCATGTTGTTATACATTTGAACAATACTGCTTTCCACATTCACATCTTCATTCTGATCAAACATTTCATCATAGAAGGTTGCTCTATGTGTCTCAAAAATTCTGTTGATTCTTAAACGGCAGTAAAATTTGAATCCTTTTGACTTCTCTGAATAACCAATAAATATGAACTTATTGATTTTGAGTCAAGCTTGTCATTTTCTCCATTGTGTTAATTTGATTAATGCTCATTAGAAAATGCATGGTTGGATGAAATTAATCTAAATCAGTCATTCATCATATATTCCAGTTTGACTATATACTAGAATTATATGCATATCCCAAATGTTAATTCATATAGAATAAACATTTCAAATGAATCACATATAGATAGATAAATAAACATATATAATGTTCAAGATGCTGGTATCATTTGTGATACACTTATCTCTAACGATATATTTATGAATGTTCATTATCATACATATGTTAAACCAGAAAGCCTAATCTTGATATCCAACCGCTTTGGAAGTTAGATTGTAATTTAAAATTTCGAGTTTTCTTCATGTTTTCTTCTGTGAATGTATGTTCATACATATACATTACAACTATTTTGATAGCATTGAATACATATGTTGAACACATTCAGAAAGAAAAATTTTATTTAGCCTATTGCATATATCAGTATAATCATGGCTACTTTGGCAGCAATATGAATCTACATGAAATATGCAGTAGTTTCTGAAGTTAGATACAATTTTCACATGTATACATATAACAAATAATCATTATATAATTCGATAAAAACAATACTCAGTTTATATAGATGTACTTACATAGGTATTTGCAAGCATAATTAGCTATAATGAGCCACGCTCATGCTACCGCCAGCAGTACCAAAACCCGCCAAATGAGTGATCTACGGGAACACAGCCAAGCAGGCTACCGCCTGAGCCCCGGCTTACCCCCAGATCACCGCTGACGCACCGCCACGCGCCGCACCAATATAGCATCAGAAGCTCCAGAAGCTAGGAACTGAAACATATCAGTCCCACATCGAAAACATGGAGAAGATCAGCTCCCTCCTCACCCATAAAAGGTTCTCTCCTCTTTCCTCATTAATTACGCATTTACTACTTACCTACCGTTACTTTGTCAACATAAATACATTGACTAACTTAGACATCGGAGAAGAGAAGACCGCCCAACGCGGTCTCCCTCTGACGCCCTCTGTATTTTACTTGACAGGTAGCGGAAGCTCTGAGTATCACAAGTAGTGGTCCGCTCATCGGATCAGCGTTAACCAAGGTTCAACTACCGCTGAACTTTAGACATCAACAATAGATAACAGCAGTAAAGTCATTATCGCTTTGTATTTAATTGATATGCAGATATATTTATATGAACAACAACATGTCATCATCAAGTCTCAGGATATATATAAATTTGCATTATAATAAACATCGATCTAAATCTGAGCATAGTTGCTCTGATACCAATTGTTAGATTCAATATGAAACATAAACTTATAACTCAAGTATACTATCTCAAATGTTAGATCAATGTTATGAAATAAAATCATAAAACTATCTTGGTGGATTGCTGCCATTATCCATTGGTGATCTGCTGCCGTTATCTATTTGATCTTCTCCTAGATACACACCGTATCTCTCTTTATTGCTTGATGGGACAAACTCAATGAGAGCGTTTTTATGTTCTAGCATGGATCAAATACAAATTCCACTTTATTTATAAAGCTGTTCAACACAGCAGTTACATGGCAATTCCTTCCATCAAGGAACTGTCAAAATAACTTCCCAATAGATTTGTCTGGATAACCACACATTTGAATTTGAAATTCTTTAACAGATATTCTAATATATAAACTTAATTCGATTACTTAAAAAGTTTATATATATTGGTTAATGTATTTACATTTGAATTCAAAATAACTCATTTACATTAACTGATGCATACAACATATAATAGCTAGTTCATATCTATTGTTGTGCAATAGGTATGATCTTACAGTGATCTCTATTGGTAGATATGTTTGTTGATTTGTGTTAAGTGAGTGATTGAGACATTTTGTGTTGGTTAGATTTGATGTACTGGAATTCTGTGTATGTGTGGCCGCATTTTGTGGAATTATATGGTTGTTTATATGTATGAAATTGTTTTCATGTAGAGCCTATTATGTATTAAGTGATCCACTAGGTTTTGAACGGATTAAGTTTTGACTGGAAGGTTTTGGTTTGAGAGGTTTTGTTGTTATGGTTTTTAAAATTAGGTTCATTTTTCAACTGTGTGTGGTGGATGACTGAAACGATAGAGGTATTTGGTTGAAATTTGTGTGTATAGTGTAGTTCAGAATCGTGAACCTGAAGCATTCTTATCAAATTCCAAATCCGGCTGCTCGGGTATTATTTGAGTTTTCTTTTGTTTATTGGATTTGTATGAGTGATTGTTCAATTACTGATTCTCTTATATATGTTATTCTGTCTCTGTTTGATTTGATTATTAACTCGATAACCATCTAAACAATGTCCACATGTTCTTTCATCTAAACAATGTCCACATGTTCTCTCGTTGTGTAGATTTAATAATTGAAATTTCAATGCACATTGGGCATATTTTGATTGATTAAGAATTTGGTGAATTTTTTGCAATGTTAAGATTACTCGAAGACATGGCTTTCTAAATATGAAGCAATAGGGATAAGCATTAGTCACTTGCCTAACTGGAGCTTTGTTTGGGTGATTTTGTGATATGTGATATTGTGCCAATTGTATTGCTGGCTTTTCAACACAGTGATAGTAGCTTTCTATCCTTATGTTAGTAGTTTTTTTGTTTTCATTTTTATTGATTTCAAATCAGTAGCTCTTTATAACTGTTATAGTTGCTTTCCAACATAGTGATAGTAGTTTTCTATCTATATGTTAGTATCTTTGTAATCTAATGTCAGTAGCTTTTTAATCAGCTGGTTTTGTATAATCAATATTTATGTCAGTATCTTTTTATAACTGGTCTAACAGCTTTGTACATGTGTTATAGTAGATTTATATACTTATGTTAGTAACTTTTTATAACTGGTCTAGTAGCTTTCTGTACCTATGTTAGTAGCTTTTTATTACTAGTCTAGTAGCTTTGTACGTGTGTTGTAGTAACTTTAAATATCTATGACAGTAGCTTTTTAGATTGCTTTTTTTTATCATCTCGTTGATAATGAGTGCTACATTTGTGGCGCAGCGGTACATTGCTGCTTTCAGTTTTCATTTCAAATACTAATATTTTGTTGTATCTTTATTTTTGCAGAATTCTTCTCCTTTGCATTTGTAGTAGTAGATTTCAAAAATCATATGAATTTGGATATTGAAGCCTCCATTCACCAAGAGATCATTCGGCCAACCAAGAAATGTTGAAATGAAGTCTCGCACTGAAGATGGCAAAATTATGCCTATGGGTTTAGAGCGTCACCATTGAAAAATGATAGTAGCATTACAACATTGACAATAGCTTTATACAACTATTGTAATAGATTTTCACAACTATGGTAGTGACTTTTGACAACTATGGAAGTAGCTTTTTACATAGTTATATCATTGTTGAACGCTGCATATTTTTTGTATCATTGAACATGTTTTCTTTTCTAATTGCAGTAGCATTTTTATTTTGGTTGTATTCTTTACATTTACATAGCTTTGTTAGTCTATGAGAATAGCTTTCTCAGTCTCTGGGAGTAGCTTTTGTTCTGTTTGGTAGTAGTTTTTGTTCTGCTTGGTTATTGCTTTGCGCGTTGATAAGAGTAATGAGAGTAACTTTTGAAAATGGTAGGAGTAGCTTTTGTTGCTGGTGATGGTGACAGTAGCCATTTGTTGCTGGTGATAGTATCTTTTTGTGTCGGTGACAATAGCTTTTGTTGCTTGTGACAGTAGCTTTTGTGACCTCGTTGGAAATTTCACCAGCGTAGCTTTTATTTGTGATAGTAGCTTTTGTTGCTGGTGATAGTAGCTTTTGTGACATTGCCGGAAATCTCACCAGTGTAGCTTTTGTTGCTAGTGACAGTAGCTTTTATTGCTAGTGATAGTAGCTTTTGTGACCTCACCGAAAGGTTGCTGGAAATCTCATCAGAGTATTTTTTGTTAGAGCACCTCCAACAAGAGATGTCAAATTTAAATTTGACAGCTGACTTGGCAAATAACATTTTGTGGACTTCACCTCCAACCCATCCACCAAATCCAACCCACCAATCCAACCCCTTGTTTTTTTAACTTCCCCTTCTTGCTGTTGCTTTGTTCATTATTTTGGCTGGGTTTGGAAACAAAACCCAACCCATCATCAATTATTCATCAATCAATCTTTCACCTTCTCACTTCAGCAACCTGCCGCAACTCTTCTTTTTCATTTGTCTTCCAACGACTCCTCTTCATCTTTTCCATCTATTTCATATTTAGATCATGAACAAGTTTTTTAGTTTGAGTTTTTGGGAAACAGATCAAGATCTGAAAGATCGGCATTGCTGGTGAGTTCTTGTTCATTTATTTTCCAACAATTCTTTTCCATCTTCTCTTCTTCATCTATCTCAATTATCTGCAGTTTAATGTTTCTTTGAGATCGACATACAACATCAATGTTGAGAAGAGAGAGAATTTCATATACATATCAACATGTGGGATTTTAGATCGACATCGAGAGAGAGAATTTCATATCAAAATCGAGAGAAAGCTTTGGATCTTGTCATGATAATAACGAATCTGGCCATCTGGGATTTCAAATCGAGATCGTGAAGAAGTTTTTCGATTTGGGTTTTTGGGAACAGCCTTTCTGATTCTGGCAAAAAAAAAAAACAATCTTTCAAGACGATGAACGGATGAAGATGAGCTATTTGAGGCATTTGACAGTTTTGAGAGATCTTTCAAATTTGACAGATTGGGTTGATATGTCAAATACACGTAGGATTTGACAGATTTGTTGGAGTTGGTTTCACAGGCCTTATGTTACCGTTGGAGCTCCACGGTGGATTTTGACACCACCGTTGGAGATGGTCTTACTAGTCACAGTAGCTTTTGGTGTTAATGACAGTAGCTTTTGTGGTCGCTGGAGTTTGCCGGAGTTGGCCGGAGACCCACCGGAGTTGACCGGAGACCTCGCTAAAGAGGAGAGAGAGAATGATTGTTGACTTTTTACTCTAGTAGCATTTATGTAAATATGTTAGTTTTTATATCCAAAATATAACACAATTTTTAATCTAGTGGTCTTATGAGGGAAAAAATTAGTTTGTGGCTTTATAGCTAAAAAAACATTCAAAAATGCACTTATATATAATTAACTCAAAAGTCAACAACATAATTTTTTTCTCAAGAAAAATATAATAAACACGAATTGCCTCAATTAATGCGAGAAAGAAATAATTCTCTCCTTCCATATTCTAAGTTGTAAGTTACCAAAATACAAATTGAAGACACTTGTTGAATAATGAATATAATAAATGATCCGATGATATGATGATCAAAATTCAAAACTATGCATAGTACTGATTATGATTGAAAAAGAAATTAATGAAGGAAATCATATCGAACCAGCTTTATGAGACAAGCACGTTCAATCATGGTCCCAAACAGTTTTCAATTCCTAGGTGAGAAGGACGTTGAACAAATTCGTGGCTACTCCAAATTAATTCACCCCCTAGCCGCAACTAATCACATAATTAGAAGCTTCAATTCATTCATCTCGTTGTTGGTTCTTCAAGTTCAGTGGACCGTCGACTTTGATCAGTTTCAATGTACCTGGGGAAACATTATTTCCTCCTTTCTTTTATAGTTTGAAGCTTAAATATATTCTATCTGCCCTAAATCCTAAATTTCAAAGTCAGAACTATGCATGCTCAATTTGAAGCAGATTCCATCGAGTTTTGATCGATTATCCGGTGTTTTCAATAAGGATCGGAAGATAATGAACGAATATGTGCTCCCTGATAAGTGATAAGTATGTAAATGGAACATTCCTTTTGCACACAACTTACAACTATAATCCAATATACAAATACTTCGGTACTTATTTTTCTTGTGTTAATATTTTCTCTTTATATTGATAAATGGTCCCTGGTTTACTCATTGCTCAGCGGAGAAAACCCACCATGGAATTAGAATTAGGAAATTGAGTATAAAGTGTGGAATAAAAAGGTAGTGTAAAAAGAAAATGGAGATGATGGCCCATGAAGAAATGAAGTCAAATCCCATCAAACTTTATTGATGTCCATGAAAAAGCTTCATTATTCAGAAATGGTGCATGCAATGATGCCCCGAAGTTTTCAACACTATAAGTAAGAGTAGTGTTGACTAAGTAAACTATCGATCATCTTTTATGATTTAATAAAACGCTATGAACTAGTTTATCATCGCATGAAACGTACTGATCGAACAACATAAAAAGAATTGGTCTATCATCATGTCTTAGTATTTTGAGAAAATTCACATTCAAGCGAGATGATATATCGGAAAGTTGATATATTACATGTCCTATTATTGAAGAGTCAGAGAAGTTTCATTGGTGAGTGTATTCCATTTGGAGATTCTAAAGACATGAGATATTCCATGATCAGATTCTCCTATTTTCCAGATATATCTCTATCACAAAAAAGAAAAGGAAATAAGAATTTTAGTTAAGCTTAGGTGGAACTGGGAATATTATGTCTCTTTGGCTCTGGGGAGGGTAACATCTATATGTATGTGAAAACGACAGTGGCTTTCTACATTTCTCTAGTGAGGATGACAGCACAGTCGAAGCCAATTAAGTCATGGGTTTATTAGAGCAAGTTCACGCGTGGGTCACCAGATCACTTACTATTCATTATTTTTTTACTTTTTATGTGTATTTTCACCCTCTGAGTCACGAGTACAGTGTATCGTGCCCTGGGTCACCATGGTGATTTGCACAGTGTATTTCGTGTCTTGGGTCACGTGTACAGTGTATTTCGTGACCCAGAAAGTGGAAATAAACACACAAAAACAGTGAATAGTAGGTGACCCGGTGATCCAACGGGTGAACTTACTTTTAACTAGGAAAATATCTATCATTTTTTTTTTCTGTTCATATTTAGGAGAACTTGTCGGTAGACTCTTGATGAGAACAAGATTAAAACTAAATGCACACTGCGCGACCTTAAATTTATGCTCCTGTAAAATCACATAATTTAAACTGCTTCAGCAAAAAGTTTGTTCTGATAACCTTGTCGGAAACATAAAATGTAAGACTCTTTTGTTAATAATACTGCTTCAATTGTCATACGTACTTTTACTTAATTACTCCGGTCATTTAACACACTACTAATTTAGTGATCAGCTCTTTCCATTTCAGTGAAACGGCCAAGAGTACGGAACAATATTCATATGAGGAAGTCGTTTGTTCTTTAGTAATAATACGTACTGAGATTTTCAGTTTTGTTTGTTCGAAAAAGTCTTGGGTAGGGGCTGCCACGTGGTAGGGCAGTGCGGTCCACCAATCAAAACTTAAAAAAAAAAATTCTTGTTCCAAAACTGTCCTCAATTTGCAAAATAAAATACCCAAAACACCCCCTGCTAGGGGTGATTGGAGGGCCTCACTGCCCCACCACGTGGCAGCCCTACCTAAGACCTTCTCTTGTTTGTTCTTCATTGTTTCGATCAATATGTCCCCGCTAGCTTCTGCAGTAGTAGTATAGTCCTGGTCTGTCTGGAGTCAATGTTTGAAATTGGAGGGATTCATCGATGATGAAGGTCGCTGAAGAAAAAGGGTCTAGTTCAGAAACCTTTATTGTAAAAGACTAAAGGCTAAAAGTAGCTGAGAAAGGCTACGCAAAAGTGACCAACAAATAAGGTAGAAACAAAAACACACATCAAATCAGACACTGTTTCTGGGTAGTCTGAAAGCGTTTAGGTCCTTTTGATGCTGGGTAGGGGTCTATTCCAGGTACTCGTTCTCATCAAAGTTCGATATATATATATTAAAGTTGCAAATGAAAAAAGAAAAAGAAAAATTAGGGTTTTGATATTATAGAGGAGATCGAGGATCTAAATCTAGGGTTGGCATGAATGATATATATGTGTATGGTGGTACATTGTTGTAGCTAGCTAGGGTTTGATTCTCATCGCCATCACACTTTACTCTCTATCACTCTCAAACAGAGAATAATAGTACTGAATTGGAAATTGACAAATTCACTACTATTAATCCCATGCTGACCACTGCGGTCCAAAACAAACCAAAGCTTGGTTTCTGGAATGGGAATCTCAATATCTAATCAGTTGCTAGCGAGCTTTTCGAATTTAAAACAGACCGACCCCATGAACACATCTTTTCACCGAATGATTTAACCCACAGCTGACTCATTCATTCATTAGTATGTACGTGAATTATTTTCACATAAAGAAGATTTATTCGGTGATGAAAATTAAAGTTTCAAGAACATTAAGGTAGGCATATATATTCTGTGTCGATCTTTAATGGTCTGGGAATTTTCTTGTTTGAGTTGAGATGGATAATGAAGTCGTGCAAAACCCTATCATGTTACTCTTTTTGTGATCATTTGAGAACACTTCGTACACTCTTTTTATCATCATTTACGCATTTTAACAACACCCTTTAACAAATATCTTATATATTAAAGTCATTACAACTTTTCACATAAAATTCTTTGACATTTAACATTTTAAAAAGTAATTACCTACACCGATACCACTTGTTATCAATGTCGTCGGTGAATAAAAATCCTCACAATACATCGATCATTAGACTGAAGGGTAATATGATCCTATTCAAACCAATTAACGAAGCTAGCATCAGCATCTACAAGTTTAAGCCACTAGTTTATCAAAGTCATGAAGAAAAAGTATCGATCCCACAAAATAAGTTAACGTTTCTCTCATGGGTTGAAATTTTGGCGCCAGAAGGCGAAAGAGAATCAGAGAGATACTATACAAAGTCTACTACTTCACACCAATATAATAATATTGATGAGTTGAATACTACTCAACGAGTCAACTCGATCATAAACCCCATTACAACAACACCACCACCACCACCAGCAGCAGCAGCAAAAAGGTCCATCGCCGTCAGTCACCACCGTGCTGGCCTCGTAAGCTGACAGCGACGTTGATGGTCAGTCGGTGGCCCACTCAGTAGTGTAGTAAAAGCAAGTGGCCACAGCATCTTTCCATAAAAATGTTCATTCATGCTTTCCCTCCCTTCCTTCAAACATCCATCATCACTCTCTCTCTCTCTCCCCTCGGTTAGATATGATACTCTGTCCACACAGAATCTATGCTCAAGCAGTCACAGCTTACCTGTTCATTTTGCCTTTTTTTGGTCTGGGCCCCCCTCTCACTCACCTGGTTCGGTTCATCCTTCCTTCAAGCTTTTATATATATATATATATATATATATATTCTCCTCCAAATTCACACACATATATTTTAGCAATAAATTAACTAAAGTACTGTTTTTGCTCGGATCAGTTCGTTGAGTCGAGAAAGAACCCAACTTTTGTGTTTGATATTTTTCTTTCGATGCCTACGCCGGTTTCCACGGCCAGGCAATGCTTAACTCCGGAGGCGGCCCACGCGCTCGACGAGGCGGTGTCCGTCGCGCGCCGGAGAGGCCACGCGCAGACCACTTCCCTCCACGCAATCTCCGCCCTCCTCTCTCTCCCCAACTCCGCCCTACGCGAGGCCTGCGCGCGTGCCCGCAACGCCGCCTACTCGCCGCGGCTCCAGTTCAAGGCGCTCGAGCTCTGCCTGAGCGTCTCGCTTGACCGGGTCTCCTCGACCCAGCTCAGCGACGACCCGCCCGTTTCGAACTCGCTCATGGCCGCCATCAAGCGGTCTCAGGCCAACCAGAGGCGGCAGCCGGAGAACTACCACCTCTACCATCACCTCCAGCAGCAGCAGCCGTCCATGTCCTGCGTTAAAGTGGAGCTCCAGCACCTGATTCTCTCTATTCTCGACGACCCGGTCGTCAGTCGGGTCTTCGGCGAAGCGGGTTTCCGGAGCTCCGAACTCAGGCTCGCTATTCTCCGCCCTTTTCCTCACCTCCTCAGATACTCCCGCTCCCAGGGGCATCCTCCTCCTCCTCCTCCTCTGTTTCTCTGCAATCCGGACCCGGGTCCGGGTCCGGGTCGTCGCCGGCCCGTTTTCCCCTTCTCGGGTTTCCCCGACGGAGACGAGAATTGTCGGAGAATTGGAGAAGTTCTAGGGAGGAATAGAAATCCTCTGCTTGTGGGTGTATGTGCTTACGATGCTCTTCACATCTTCATAGGCTCGTTAACTAAAGATGGGATTTTGCCGGTGGAGCTATCCGGGCTGAGCTCAATCTCGATCGAAAAGGAGTTATCGAAGTTCACAACGATCCATTGCGACAGTGGGTGCTTGAATTCGAGGCTGAGGGAGGTGGGGGAGTTGGCAGAGCAGTGTTTGGGACCTGGAATTGTTTTGAATATTGGAGACTTGAAGATGTTCGTTGCTGAAGACTCTTTGGGTGACTCGGTGAGCTATGCGGTTGGTCAGTTGACGAGGTTGGTGGAGCTTCACCGTGGAAGAGTCTGGTTGATTGGCGCTACGGCTAGCTATGGGAGCTACCTGAAGTTTGTGGGTATGTTTCCGACGGTCGAAAAAGACTGGGACTTGCAGCTTCTGCCGATCACTTCGCTTGGAGCTGAATCATGTCCAAGGTCCAGGTGAGTTGTTGCTCTATAAGACTCTATGTTAGTTTGAAATTTGGGTGCCGTTGCTTGACCTCTGGAGTTTTTAATTTGGTAGTCTGTTTGCTTGTGAAGATATTTATAATACTATGTTCTCTACTTATTTCTTGCTCGCAGTTTGTGGTATAAAATATTGGAATCAGTTGTGCTCTCATCATTTTCTTCTTACTCCTATGACGGTACTTTTTTTTGTTATAGAATAGTATTTTGCAGGTGTGAGATTATAGGCCAAAGTATTTGTTTTTTTTTTTTTTTTTGGGTCAAATACTGAGCAATACTTAGAGTTTGTGAAGTATCAGGCCATATGTTTCATGCTTGTGGATTTATATGAGAAACTTTGCAGACCAAAAGATGAGAGAAAATCTTTTTCCTTGGCTTTTGAAATAATTGATGTCTCTAGAAGCAAAGTCATTTTTTTTCTTCGCTGCTGTAATCATATGGCCTTCACGTTGTATTCAACTTAGGCTCGGTCTAAGCATGAAGTTGTAATCGGAGATTGAACATATGTTTGTGTGGCACCATTGACTGGTTCTTTACCTCTATACTTGCTCATATATCCCATCCGCCATGAGATGCTTATTTGAGAAATTAAAGTCTGTTGAACTATTTTGTGCATGTGTTGTGGGTTTAAACTTCACCGTGGTGTTAATCACTGGGTTGTGTTACTTTGTTATCTAATATTTCAATAAAACAAGTATAAACAATTATGGAATTTTTTTTGTAGTTTTTCCCGAGTTTGGATATTAGTTTTTTTCCATGTGTTTGGAACAGTTTGTTGCAATTCTATTTTCAGTTTGACTCCTGACTCTATTTGCCAGTTAAATCTCTCTCATATTTCCTTGTTTATGATGTATTTACAGCTTGATGGAGTCATTTGTTCCGTTTGGAGTCATGTGTTTGGAACAGTTTGTTGCAATTCTATTTTCGGTTTGACTCCTGACTCTATTTGCCAGTTAAATCTCTCTCATATTTCCTTGTTTATGATGTATTTACAGCTTGATGGAGTCATTTGTTCCATTTGGTGGGTTCTTTTCAGCACCTTCTGACCCAAAGCTTCCATTAAGCTGTTCAAATCGGTGCCTTCCCTGCAATCATCAGTGCAATGAAATATATGAGCAAGAAGTATATGCTGTTCCAAAGAAAGGCTTTTTTGCTTCAGTGACAGGTCAGCACCAAGCTAGCTTGCCTTCATGGATGCAGATGGCTCCACTTGGCCCAAACAAGGGGTCGGATATGAAGGTGTGTATCACAAAATCACAATCAACGTATCTGCAATTCATTAACATCATACTAGAGTGACCATAGAGATACACAGCTGCTAGTTTGAACATATGATTGATATATTGCTAACTGAACTCCTACATGGCTACATGTACAACCACGTTCATCAAAAGCTTTCTCTCTTTTTGCACTTCCAGTGTTTCTCCAATAATTGTGCCAGTCTAAATTATGATTTCTTGGATATGGTACGAAAAGTTATGCCTTGTAATATTTTGTTCAGTATGGGGTGTAGAATATCTCATGCTTTGGTTGCTTAGATGACAACCGGGTGTCCGACTATTTGTTATGTGTTGAAAGTTTTGAAATCTCTACTTCAAATTACAGGTCTTTTGAATAATAAGAAAAATAGGCTTGATGGCGGCCGCACTAGCCCTTATATATATATATATATATATATATATATATATATATATATATAAATTTATTATGTTGTTTTTACATTATTCGTTTGAACATTAGTTTATCTCTCTTCAGTGCAGACCAAAGACGATGGAGTGCTATCGAGTTCCAAAGTTACAGGACTGCAAAGGAAAGGGGATAATACACATGAATCTCACCCCCCACCTTTAGCAAACTTGTTTCCAACTATAGTGGGCTTTGAGTCTGCTGAAGACAAGAAGCACAATCACAGCAACAAGACCAATATTTCTTCAAATGAAAATTCATGCATCCCCGTAGATGTGCAAGAGATATCCACATCTCAGTCCAGCGTTCCTCCGAAGGCTAAGAGTGAAAGTTTCTCCTCTGGAGTATGGGAAAAACCTACAAAAGATGAAGATATTGAATCGGGTAGTGTTAAGTCCTCTTACAGTTTGTCCAATTCAAGCATTGTTGAGGGTAGCCGAACATCTCCAACATCTTCGACTTCTGTGACAACAGATTTAGGATTAGGAATTTGCTCTTCTCCTGCTAGTAAGTTGAACTTAAATCTGGATGAAGGACGTCAACATGACATTTCAGGTTTCTCTTCTTCTGATGTAGATTTATTCAATGGCAATTCCTCTATTTATACTGCTCAGTCATCATTCTGCTCAAGTCCTGACAAACATGGGCATTTTGATCCAAGTGATGTCAAGATGCTTTTCAGAGCCCTCTTTGAGAGAGTGGGCTGGCAAACTGAAGCTATAATTGCCATTAGCCAACGAATAGTTCATTGCCGCTCAAGAAGTGAACATCAGACTGGAGCTAGGCACAGAAGGGATATGTGGTTCAACTTTGTTGGACCAGATAGGTATGGTAAAAAGAAAATTGCTAGTGTGCTTGCTGAGGTATTATATGGGAGCCAGAAACAATTGATCTGTGTGGATCTGAATTCTCAGGATGGGATGGTGCATTCAGACACAATGTTTGGTTGTCAAGTGTTGAATGGTTATGATGCAAAGTATAGAGGTAAGACAGTTGTTGATTATGTTGCTGGAGAACTGTGCAAGAAACCATTGTCCATTGTCTTCCTAGAAAATGTAGACAAGGCTGATGTCGTGGCTCAAAATAGTTTGTCCCAGGCTGTTTTGACCGGTAAATTTTCAGATTCCCATGGAAGACAAGTCAGCACAAGTAATGCAATGTTTATTACAACTACAGAAAAGGGCTGCAGCATTCTCACTTCTAAAAAGGCACCTTCCAACTATTCCGAGGAAAGAATCTCACAAGCAAAAGGGTGGCCATTGCAGATTACAGTTGAATGCGCGCTTGAAGGCATTACAGTAAGCCAAAACTGGAGGACATCCTCCAATACAACTAAAGAAAGCATCCCTCATTTTCTGAACAAAAGGAAGCTGTCTGGCACAGATGAACCTCTAGAGCTAGTCTCAGAGACGAGTAAACGGCCTAACAAAATGTCGACTAGGTATCTGGATCTCAACCTTCCAGCTGAAGAGAATGCAGTGCAACGCCTAGATGATGAGACCTCCGAAAATGACTGCTTCTCTGAAAATTCCAATTCCTGGTTGCAAGAATTCACCGATCAGGTGGATGAAACAGTGGCATTCAAGCCGGTTGATTTCGATGCACTTGCTGAGAAAATATCAAAGGAGATCAAAAACAGTTTCCACAAGCTTGTTGGTTCAGACTGTTTGCTAGAAATCGACACACAAGTCATAGAACAACTACTTGCAGCCGCATATTTGTCAGACAGGTACAGGGTGGTGGAAGATTGGGTGGAGCAAGTGTTGAGCAGAGGATTTGCAGAGGTTCAGAAGAGACATAACCTCAATGCTCATACTACTGTAAAACTTAAACCTTGCGAGGGCATCTGCTTGGAGGAGGAGTCATCACAGGAAAATTACCTCCCACCTAAAATCATACTAAAGTGAGTAGGCATTTGCTTAGAAAAGTCTATCTATCCTTGTATATTAGATGTATAAGGTAGCTTACTAGCTTGTAGCTTGTAAACTTGTAGCAAGGTAGTAAACCCTTGTTTAGCTCTTTTGTTTGCCCTTTCCGGGGGCCCTTGGTCCGAACTTAGCGTCTTAATCCCCACGGTTGTAATCGGGTTTTGCTTGTGCATGATACATAATCTGCAGCAGGTGTGTATGTGTGAATGTGAATGTGAATGTGAATGTGAATGTGAATGTGATCAATCTAAACTGTATTGTGCTTCTGTGAAAGTAAAAGAAAGCGGAAAAGAAAAAGTGCCTTGCTAGAACAAAAGCACTTTTACTAAAAGCAACCAACTATGCCCCATCTAATGATAACTTCTCCCCGGGCCCAATGTTAAAGCCCAGATCTTTCACCTTATCTAACCCATCAGTCAAAAAAAAAAAAAAAATTATCATAGTATTAACACAATGCCATCTTCGAGCCCTCGCAGCGTCGAAGAGATCTTCAAAGACTACAGCGCTCGTCGCTCTGGCATCGTTCGCGCCCTTACCAACGGTTCTCTCTCTTTCTCGATAATGCTATATATATATATATATATGTGTGTGTGTGTGAGGTTCAGCTGTGTGTATATATATATATATATATATATATGTGTGTGTGATTGACACATTGGTTTTTTTGGTTTTCAGATGTGGATGAATTCTATGCGCTTTGCGATCCAGGTCTGTTCCTGCTTCGATTTTTCTTTCTATATATATAGAGTAAAAGTAAAGATTGAGTCTTTAGTATATGATTACGTAGTTAATTTTTTGGTACTGGAATATCAAGGATAATTTTAAGTGAAGGGTAGGTTTTGATTGAGTTGAAATGTGGAAAGGCGTAAAATTTTGTATTGGTTTAGTTTAATTTCAGTTTTTTTTTTTTGGTTAGTTGGTGTAGTTACTGTTGGTTATTCTGTTTCAGAGAAGGAGAATTTGTGCTTGTATGGACACCCGGATGAGTCGTGGGAGGTGAATCTGCCGGCGGAGGAAGTGCCGCCGGAGCTTCCGGAGCCTGCTTTGGGGATTAATTTTGCGAGAGATGGGATGAACCGCCAAGATTGGCTGTCTTTGATTGCAGTGCATAGTGATTCTTGGTTGTTGTCTGTGTCTTTCTACTTTGGTGCTCGCCTTAATCGGAATGAGAGGTTCATTGTTCTTTTCCTTGATGCTTTTCGTGGATTTAAATGTTTAAGTGGATGTGGTGGCGTTAGAGTGGTTTTTGTGCAACTTGTTTGTAACCATTCTTGTTTATGTGCAAATAATGCCATTGTTTCTCTTTTTACATTCTTATGCACTCACCAAAGATCTGTGTTTCAGGCATTTTAGCCCTTTTGATGAACTCTAATTGCCTCTTGGAAAGACTAATGTTTCTTTGTTTTGATTTTTTGAAGATTTGGACTTGACAGCTGATTACTTTCTTTTTAAATAAATTCAAAGATTTGGATTAGACGGCTGATTACTTTGTTTTTAATAGGAGTAGAACATACGATAATTTAGGGGGCCTGATATTGTATAGTTGCAAATTGTTTACATGAAAACATAGGTAGAGAACTAGCTTTAGTCACATGCGTCTCTTTGATTCATGCTTTTTTTTTTTTTTAAGTAAGACTTCTAATTCTTATGACACTTGTTTTTTTTCGATAATGAAAATAACTTGTTGTCTCTTAAACATGAAGCAATATAGAAAACCTATATGTTGTTCATTTTTCAAGGTCCTTTTTAGTCATTAGATCAAATCAAGATGTTTAAGTCGGTGAGACTCAATGCATCTGCAGTTCTCATATCTGAGTTAGTAGCTAAGAAATAAGACGTGATTTAAGGACCCGATGAGAGTATGTGCCTGTCAATCAAGAAAGATGTTTTCCCTGTTGGAGAATGTATGAAACAAAACACTTTCCTCAGCACTGGGGTGGACTTCCTCTGCAAGTCTTAAACAAACTACTTTTGTTTGATGATATTGTGGAATTATGCAAGCATAATTCTATGTTTAAGCAATTTTGCTGATTTCCCCAGGGTGAATTCCCATTATTGCTTTAACTCAACTCTACTAAGCCTGGTGCTGATTCTTTTCTATTCTCTGAATCATGGATTTGGAATCATGCCTAATTGATGGGAAATATATTGAGTGCACATGTAGCTGTTTTTTTTTTTTTTTTTTTTTTTTTACATATCCGATCCTCAATATATTTTTTGTTGCTGCATATCACCAAAAAGAAAATAAAAAATTGTGGTTGCAAATAATTCTCGATACTTCTTATACTCAGACACTAAAGGAAGTGTCTTTTAGTCTGTGTGCTGATTCTATGTGTATTTATCTCTTAGTATCCCCAGACATCCAATTCAGAGCTTTCCTTTTCACTCCCTTCTTAAGCTGTTTCATTCAGAGCTTTATATCCGTTGACATCCTGATTCAATGAACATTCTTCTTCAGATCCTTGGTATAGATTGTATAATATGGTATATTGGACCACCTTATTGTAAAGGCCAATGGCCCAACATATCTAAATTGTGATTTCTGGGCCATCAATCATGGTATCCCCAAACACAGGAGATTGCAAGTGTGCAGAAATAACCTTATTTGTGTTCTTTATATTAACAACAGGAAGCGTCTGTTTAGCTTGACAAATGATCTGCCAACAGTCTTTGAAGTCGTAACTGGAAGGAAGCCCGCTAGAGACAAACCCAGTGCAGATAGTGGAAGCAAATCCAGGAACAATGCAAAGGTGATGCTCTTTCTTTGACAATAAAGTAGCTTTTGGGTTTTTAAGATGCTCTTCCCGTTTATGCAAAATTTGAGCTTATAGACTCACCTCTGCTTTGCAGAGATCAACTGATGGACCTATGAGGACCAATAGTACGTTGCTCGATGAAAATTACGTGGAGGATGAAGATGAGCATAGTGAAACTCTATGTGGAAGCTGTGGGGGAAATTACAGTGCTAATGAGTTTTGGATTGGCTGTGACATCTGCGAGAGATGGTACCATGGGAAGTGTGTGAAGATAACACCATCCAAGGCCGAGTACATCCAGCAGTACAAATGCCCTTCTTGCTCAAAGAAGGGAAGGCAGTGATGACTGATATCCAACATGAATTAGTGATCTAAATCTAGGTTTTATTTATTTTATTGCATCTTGGGATCCTTTTTAAATCATCAACCTGTCATATTCTATGACTGTGATAGGCTGGTAGGTACTCTCTTAGTCTCAGAAGTTTAAACTACGGTTTTTCACCCCTGCTGTTTGCGTTCCTCTTTGTTCATTGTATAGAAACGATTTTGTTTCATTCAAGTTTCCTTGATATATTTCTGTTTTGCACATCCGATTTGACAGATTAAATACTATACTTGAGGGGATGTACTGGTAAATCAACTCCGCAAGTGGTGGATCGGCTTCTTATTCTTCTAGAGCTGTCTACCATCATTGTTAGCCATTGCATTGAGCTAGTCTTTGCCAATCAATGTACTCGAGGTTAATCTTATACGCAAATGTGTTCAATCTGTTAACATCATGGGTTAGAAAAATTGAAACGGAGCATTGCAAATACACTCTCTAAAGTAGGATGTCAAATTCATATTGAGTTTGATTCGTATTCGTATCTATATGTTGTCCCAGAAATTGCCACCTCTAATTTGTTAATGAAATTTTAGATGACCACTTAGCAATTTGGAGATAGGCGTTGACGCTTTCACGTGCGTTGTGGAAAAGGAAAACTTGGGCCCGTGGGTTTTGAACTTTCTTCTGTCTGTCCAAATATGAAAATGAAAACCCAGGTGAACCTAGCTCTTTCAATTATTGATGGTGGTGGTGGTACACTGCCGACCACAGCATATTCCGGCCAGAAAATAAACGTGCTGGTGAAATACCACACGTGCTTAATTGACTTTAACTCCCAACATTATTAAACCTTTGTCCCGGAACAGAGAGGGCATGGCCCCCACTAACAATAATAATAATTCCACCTTTGAAACTTATTCTCTTCTCTTACCTAGTGGTGCAAGTGTGCAACGTACCTTCCTTCCTAATAATATATCATCCCCCACTAGCATTCTACATAACATGCATGAACCTTTGGCCTCATGAGTCATGACCATTCTCTGTAATCAAGTGACGGAATTCAAATCTGAATGGTTTCTAGAGGTTCTTAAAAAATGCCACTAAGAATACGATAAGGAGACGGTGATGGATTAAAGAATTTTTTTCTTAAAGGTGGTCTTACTTCGATCGATCATGTCTTTTATAGTGTTTTCTCGATTTAAAATTTAGTCCATTTTTATAATCTACAGTCTTTCTTTTCATTTTTTATTATAATTCATATAAATATACAAAATTTAAGTGATTAAAAACAAATCTTTAACTTACTAAAAATGAGAAGAGAGAGCGTGGATTGTAAAATAGGGAATATAAACTTCACTTTCTTATATTAATCTTAGTAGATGTAACACAGTTTTCAACTATATGTAATGAAAATATGACGTACCAAAAGTTTTTCTTTTATAGGAGTGGCAAAGAAGAACCACACCTTCTTACTTCAGTTCCTTAGAGATATTTCGATCATCAAGTTAAACTGTTATGCTTATCTTAAGAATACATAATGATACATGGAGTTTTCAGGAAAAAGTTTATGAAGAAAATATCCAAATGATCCCTCTTGCTGTTACAGAGATTTGGTAAATACCGATAATTAGGGTTAGTTGTACCAATATAGATATAGTAGGTGATGAATCCATCACTGTTATTTGCATTACAAAGACCAGATGATCTGTTGCCACAAATATCTCCAATGCAAAGACATGATCTCAAGCCATATCAAATGCCTAATTCATGCAATTATTGGAGGACTGAATCATCCAACTGACATTAGGTTGCCATTGTTTTCTTATATCCAACTCTTACCCTAAAAATGTGTATTGTCATCATCAGATAGAAGACCTTTTACCAGTTTGTTTCATCATTTTGTATCCTTCCAAGAACTTGCCGAGTTATCATAGGACTGTGATACAGAATTGATACTGACAGATATAGATGGATAATCCAATCGTTCTTCATTTGTTTATATCATCCTAATCTTCCAGCTAGCTGCGTGTCTTTCATCTGAGTGAGGAACTTTGTTCTTCTTGTTTGGCTCCTCATGAGCTCATAACTGACCCACTTGTCGCTGTACACTCGTCAAAATCGAATGCAGCCCTAGACTAAAACCCAGTTCAAATACCTAAACAATAATCATACGCGGTTCAAATAAGTTGTCCCTTATACATATATCCAAAGTATGTTTCGTTTCATTTTTTTTTTAGTGAGTATGAGTTGAAAGAATAATCTCTTTAAATGAATCATATTAGATTGAACAATTCTAACTCCAGCAATTAGATGATCCAGTTGACTAGTTTTGTAAGCGCCTGAGAATATTAACTATTAGAAACATCTTTAGCAGCTAAGGAGTAAGGACCATTAAGATTATTGCATCACATATCACAATGAAGAGAATACACTCAATACAGTGATAGAGCAAATATAAAATAGCCATTCAAATCCAGAATTCAAACCAACAAAACTGCCCGAAATGTCGACCACAACATATATTCTACAAACAATATAAAATGGGAATAAGACGAGTCCATTTGTATTTATGTATATTACCAGACAAAATTATTAGATATTTGAATGAATTATTAAATGTGTACAAACTACTTAAATAGAAGCACACATGTGCTAAATTCGGATTAAACATATACTATTTCTATCGAGAAGAACCTTAATACTTTATACTACTCTGACTTTTAACATGATTGAAACATAGAAAAACAAACTTCTATGAGAGCACGGCTTTAGGCTTTAGGCTTTAGGCTTTAGGCTTTAGTAGAAAGGACCCGGATCCTCTCCTAAACACATTTCTCCCCTAACTTACCTACGCTTTCACATAGATAATGGCACCTGTTAATTTTCGTATCCAATGGTCTACAACAAAGCTATCTTTTCTTTTCATTTTCTATTCTCTATGTTATTCTCTCCTCTTCATTTCACGCCAAAGTGCTGATCTCTTCTCTCTTCTCTCTCCTCTCTCTCTCTCATTCTTCTTTTACTCTTTCTCTCAACACCAATAAATATACCAACTGCTAATCTTGCGGTTTTCATTAATTTTGATCTTCTGAAAATAAAATAAAACAACCAAATTAATGGGTACTGTTGATCCCGCAATGCTTGAAGAGAGAAATTCAAGGATCAATCAATGAATGAAATTTTACAGGGAAGAAACCCATCAATTAATTAATGGAACTTGATAATATCTTAATCTTCTTCCAGAATGAATTCTGGAGGGATGATCCTTTGTGTTCTAGATTGTAACCAGATCGACAAAAACCTGGCCACCACAGAAAGTCAGAAACTGAAAACCAATTTGAATATAGAGCTACATTCTACATTGTACCCAGATCTATACATGGATTGCCTTTTATCATTTAATTGTCTATGACACCATCATATATGCAAAAGGGCAAAACATAGACGTTATAATAAAGACTTGAATTATATGCATCTATTGATTCTGGAAAAAGATTGGGTGATGGTTTATTAGCAGCATATAGGATTGGGTTGTCGGGGTTGTAATTATCGAAGAATTTTCTCTTCGATCGGCTCAAGTCTTAATTTCTGTTTTTGGGTTTTGCTATAGGATTGGGTGATGGTTTATTAGCAGCATATACATGATGGGTTTGAGGCTCTCGGTTAGCTCTCTTCTCTCTCTCTCTCTCTCTCTGTTTCTGGGTTTGACAGTAAGGATGATAAAGTTGTCTTTAATATGGAGAGAGGGAGGAAGAAGATCAGAAAGAATAGAGAAGACTCAGAAGAGAGTGGGCAGTGGCGTAGCCAAAAATATCACTTAGGAGGGTCAAACTTTATTAACTAACAAATATACTCATTTCCAGTCGTCTTCTAAAAATAATACAATCTTTTGCCCAAAAAAATAATAATATTAGTATAATTAAGAAAATTTAGGTGTAATATTTCTTATACTAATGCTGAAATTGAAAGATCCTTAAATCATGTTGAATAAATTTTGGGATCAAAGTATAGAAAAAATTATGTGTTACTTCAATTTAGCATATTAACAAAGAATCATAAATATGCGCATATGGGCATATATCGATCAATAGGGTAAGAAAACCTTGAAAAGATTCGTATTAATTAGATATATATAGTGTAAAATATTATTACATTCCATTAAAGTTCAATGATAATTAAAACTAATTAAGATAAATTTGTATTGAATTTTGAAAATTGAGACTAGTTAAGGATTTTTCAAAAATTGAGAAGGGGTCAATTTTATTTCATTTCATTAAAAGGTACATAGATCATTAACACTAATTAAGGATTTTTTTTTAATTGAGAAGGGTCAATTGACCCTTCTCGCCCTAGGCTAGCTACGCCCTTGAGAGTGGGGGAGAATACAGACAAAAATTATGAGGGTATTTTTGCAAAATTGTTTACTTTTTACTTTGAGAGAGATGGTAGATCATTGGATGTTAAAATTTAAACGTGTCTTCATCTCTATGAAAACTTAGGTAGGTTAGGAGAGAAATGTGCTTAGGAGAGGATCCGGGTCCTATGTATATATAAAGATGAATGTGAATTCTATAAACCATGATACTTTTGTTTAGTGGGATCAAGACAAGATTAGGGTTGTTAATTAAGTGAGTAATACACATACATGCTTGTCTCTTATAGTGTGCTTTACTGCTTAACAATGATGAATCTAGTCAATTTATTTAATGAACTAGATGGGGTTGCTAGCATGAATCGAACGCCCAAATGAAGGGAGGCAAAACTATCCAAGGTGGATGCAACTATAATCCATGGTTATCTACTTAGATTCCTCAAAAGTAGTGTTTGACCATTATACTCTTTCTCTTTTGCTCCTAATGTTAACTTTGTGTATAGGGTGTGTGTGTTTGGTGGGGTGGTAATTTAAAACATACTACAATGTTTTTTTTTTTTTTTTTGTCAAAGAAAAAACATACTACAAAGTTATACTACAATGCATGGAATAACTCATGCATGCATATGAGGTATTATAAATGTGGCCATTATACTAATCCTTATACTATACATTATGTTTAACTAATTAACGGCCTAAATAAAACAACGTATTTAATTGTTACCACAATCAATGGAGACAATTAAGTGTGATAAAGCTTTGTCATGAGATGTAATTAACTAGGATCTTTGTAGACCCCAAAACACATTGATCGTAATAATCAAATAAAAAGAAACTTGAAGCCTCTCCAATAACTTTTCTTTACTTAATTAATTTTTCACTATACTTCACTGGTGATGACCTCAATGACTCAATCCGATTCATCCGTCTCATCCCTTTATGATTAGAGAGTTTCTATTGGGACCTTTTAATCTACTTACTAAACTTCCCTTATTTTTTAATTATTAAATGACCTATATATCCTTATATGAAAAGATTGTTACAGACGACAAAATATTAAGAAAAAATATACATTTTTGTTCTCTCTCCAAAGCTTTATACTAATTTTATTATTCATTTCCATTTTCAAATCTCATTTATGATTTTATTTGTTCATGAAAGCTTTCGAAGATTAAAAAGATTCAAAAGAAAATGCATTTAAAATTACTTGGTGAATTATACAAGAACAAAGCTATGATGCAATAGATGAATATTAGATAAATGTTCTTCTCATTAGTATAACAAGATCATGAAACGAGGGATAGAGAGCCATCGTGTAAACTAAACCAAATAAGCCTGTGAAGCGGCATATAAGATAAAGTTAAATAAAAAAATTTCTTTTTTTGGCAAACAAATAATTATGAAAGCATTAAAACCCATCTTTAATGCTCGAAATATTCCATTTATAAATAAGGTTAAGTTAGGTATTTGAAAGAGGTTTAGATAGCAAATTTTACTTATTAAAAAACAAATAAGAGGTGTAAAGGCAGTAAAGAGCATAAAAGGTTAAATGAGCAAATATGGAGGTCCCAATAGAAAAACTCTTATAATAATTACAAGTTGTACTGTTAATTCAATCAAGAGATCGAGGATGTTCATCATGTAATTTACAGTGAAGAAATTAAATTTGTATGACTATTATCCCCGCGGACATTTTATGGAGTCGACTTGGGATTTTCCCTTCGGACCCCTCATTCTTATGTAAAGCCGGTATTCGTCAAATGTCTTTGGCGGGTATAGTGCAGGTCTATCCGCCGTGACGAGCTCTTTTACCGGCTCGATGGGTATGTCACTCTTTGGATTGTAGAAGAATGCCAGTGACAGTCGCTCTTTGGCTGGGTTTACGAGCACTCTATGCTCAACGCTCTTGTACATTGCATTACTTAAAACCTATGTCAAACAAATTTTGCTTATCAGTTACTCATAAGCTTATTGACCCAATACAGAAGATTATAAGACAAAGATAAAACCGTTAGACAATAGAACATGTTATAAAAATGAGTGTAGACGTTTAGCAACTTGCAAGCACATGTAGCATGTATTTTTAACCAAAAAAAATTAGTGTCTATCCATTTTTTCCTTTTTATTACTAAAACATCTATTCAAATGAATTCCAAAAAATCTCAGAGGTTGTATCTGAATTTCATTTTTCAAGTAGCAACTTGAGACTTTAAAAAGATTGATAAAAACTTAATGAATATGTTTTCCCCACGAGTAGATTTTAGTAAACAATTATGTTAGTTTCATTTATTTTGGAATAGTAAGATAATGGATGTCGCTTAGGTTCCAAAAAAACTATACTTTGAACAACAACATGTTCAAGAACCACCCTACTCTTATGGGCATGTTCAGATTTCAGAAACACGACTCCATCACATGAATATAAATTGAATGATTATGCACGTTTTGACCAAAAATAGTCTACATGACTCGTAATTAGCTTCTAGTACTCCATCAAATTAAACAAATATGACCCCTCCATGTGCTTCTGGTTCATGAATATTAATTTTGGTCTAGAAAGTACTACAATAAATAAAAAGAATACAAATGAATAGAGAAATTGTCCAAATTTTTTTTCCAGAAAAAAAAATACAAATAAAACCAAGAATGAAAATTCACCTGAATTTGATCTCCGATATTGACGATAAAAGCATGGGGAGCTGGTTTCACAGTGATCCAACTGTTATCTTTTCGGACTTGAAGACCAGCGACATGTTCATCACATAGTAGCAAGGTCATGCCTCCTGGGTCCGAGTGTGATGAGAGACCAAGAGTGAGGTCTGGCTGAGGACATTTTGGGTAGAAATTCACTCTTAGACAAGCCCCAATGTCTTGCCCTCCAAATTTGTTTTGAAGAAAATCTTCCTCTAATCCAAGGTTTAGTGATAAAGCCTTCATTAATCTCCCGCACAGCTTCACTACTTCCCTCCCATACTCATCTATCACTTCCCTGAAAAGCCATGAAAACACCTATAAGTATTTCATGTTGATTCTTAAATAAGATATTGATACGATAATTAATACATGATTATTAGTCCATCATCCTAATAAAATTGGTTTTAGGAATAATGAAAAACCGACAAATCTTTAAAATTATCTCTATCAACAGTTGAGATCACAGATGCACCTCAAGTCCTCAACCATTCATATTATATCATTATCTTCGTACGTAATGCATGTCCATGTCATAAAACGTTTTTGTAGCATGTGCATATTTAACATGTACTATGAGAGATCCCTCAGGTGGACTTTAAACTCCAATAGTAGATCTCATTTACCTTGAGACATATATGACAGCGTTTACTGCATGCACAAACTTACACTGTTTAGACCAAATAAGATATATATTTTGACCTCTTGCTTACGAGACAAAGTATAAAAATGAGTTGAGACTAGAATAGGTCGGAGAGTTTGGATATGTTTGAATTACCTGCCGTCCGGGATGGAAGGCCACTTGTTGTAGTCCTTCAAACAAAACGGAAGAAAGTGAAGGAAATAGTAGTCACTCCAATCAAGAATGGCGCCTTTCTCAACTCCAAGCCTGCTCCCATACCCTTCATAAGTCTTGGGCGAGTTGGCATAGGCCTGTTTCATCTCCATCGGCAAATGGAAAAACTCCCGCCAAACCTTCTGCGTCTGGTCCAACAGTTCCGGACTGACGCCGTGGTTCACTATCTGAAAGAAGCCCCACTCCCGGCAAGCCTCTGAGATTTTAGCAAGTGTGGCGGCACGGAGACCATCGTCGCCGTTATCTGATGATAGCAAGGGTTGGAAGTCGATGATGGGGATGTTGGCGTGGGTGGGGTGATCGGAGCTTGGTCTTTCCGTCAGTGGTTTGATGTACCGATCGGGTACGATGCCGTTTTCTGACAGGGACTGTACTCGGACAATAGGCTCGGGCCAATCCTGTGGGCAATTCATGATGGGTATTTTAGTGCTGCTGCTTTTGGCGTCCAAGGTTGATCCTATTTATACATGACACAAAGTTATAATTTTCAAAGAGAGAAGATGATATGGGTATGAGAGTGCGGGAATGGTAGTTAAAGGAGGTTTTTAGTAGTGGGGAGTGATTTGGACGTGAAAGAGAAACGTGAAATATACGAATTTTTTAGTTTGGGGCTATTTCTATATTAAGGCCAAAGTAGGGGACCCAAGGACCAAAAGCCCTAGGACAACTCTAGGTTTGTTTAGTTTTAGGCCGAAGTTCACTATTAGTCCTTGTAGATTGATACAATATAAACCAGTGTCTGGGTTTCTATTTGTCATTTTCGTTTATATACGTTGTTTACTTCCGTTACCATCTACGGTCTAAATCCAGCTCATTTGTCTAGATTTTTTTTCCTTCCCAACAAACGTATGTATTTATTTAAAGCTTATAAATAAGAGTCGAAATTTAATAGAAGAAATATTGGAAGATTATGAGACATTTTTACGAGGATTAAAATGATAATAAAATTATGCAGTACAATGACCAAAATGCAGTACATGACCTGGACCACTAATGCACCTTTTCCATGTTTAAGATGTCGTTCACACACAGACTTAATTCGCCTAGTATTGAGAAATTGAAAAAAGCAAATGACCAAAAACGTACCAGCGTCTCAAAATAGATATTGAAAGAGGAATGGACTAGCGAGCATTCGAAGGAGCTCCCCCATTCAAATAAATAATACAAACAAAGTGACTAGACTGCTAAGGGAGAGTACCACTCGTTTAAAAAGACGAAATTTCAAAACAATTTGTATTAAGAATAAAAGTAGACATGCTGAATGAGACTGCGTTACAAATACATCGTTAACTATTACATAGTCATCAAAATTGTTTCACAACTGTTATCCAAACTTTTATTTTTGTTTTATGCAATTGTATTCAACATAAAAATTCATATTTCAACGAATTCTAAAACGATAAATTCTTCACCACGAAAACTACAAACCGCTAAAGTTAAGCAAGTTCAATCTTAACTCTGAGATGTTCAAAGTGACTGCTTTGTGGAGACTAATATTGTCAGTGGATGTGTTTCTTTGCTGAGGTTGACAGGCATAAATATACACGTGCTTAATATATATAACTAAACTAATTTAGGCTTGTAATTACATATTTCTAGATTGAGAGGGATTGGTCCCCGGGGATTTCGGCGCCGTGAACGACTTTATTTGCCCCTAGTCTTGTATACAAACAAAGGAGCGCGATGAGGATAATACTGACTTTGAAATTCCAACTATGGAGCTACGGAGCTACCTAGTCATCTAGCTAGATTTTTTTATTTTTTTATATTTATTATCCTATTACAGATAATCGAGCTGAGATGACGACATGTATCCATCTTAGAAAATTCTTACGTATTCCAATTAAAACCCAACAAAATTTATCTTTGTTTTGAAACTGTCAATGTTTCTTAAAGTAAAATATCCAAAATATCTCCTGTTAAGTCTCTGATTGGTCAGCCGTACCAAACACGTGGTACAGCTGCCGTACACAAGACCTTCTCATCCATCTTTTTCCTTGGTTCTTCTTTTACCGGAACCAACTTACTGACTTGTCAATGAAAAAGACAAGTATAATTCACGCAGATATTGATCGACTTGAAAAAGGAATTCCAAATCCTAATTATGTGTTTTATGCATTCCAGATTTGGCATCGGTGTAGAAGGGACTAGAAGCTAATTGATTTCATTCAAATCATCTCAGCCACAGTCCATTCTTTAATGATGTTTACGACATGTTAGTAATGGTATTAAAAATATCAAATTTTCTATGATTTTGGTGGTTTGCGATTTTGAAAAATCGTAAAAAAAAAAAAAAGCGACATTTTTGTACATCACTTGGAAAGTATCCTATAAATTATGCTGTATCAATAATGAAATTATAGTGCAGCAGAATTTCAATAAAAATGAATATTGACTAAGCAAAGATAATTTAAAGAAAATTCGATATTTGTAAAAAAAATGATGTTTACTTGGATCTATATTAAAGGGACGTAGTTTTATAAGCATATTGAGTTAACTGAGCAAATGCTTCAGCTTAATTGGTTGCTGTTTCTCTAACGAAACCACATGCAAATGCTTTTTTTTTTTTTTTTGAAAGGGGTTTGGAGAAGGCTCGGCCCCTCCGCCCGGTTCCATTTATTATATTAATAGTAAAATTTTGCAACGGGGAGACATAAAACCTGAACCTCGTGCTGCATCAAAATAATTACAATAATCTTCATAGAATACATCCTGCAGTCTCATCTAACCATACATGCAAATGCTTCTTTGATGTAAAGAAAACAAAATAAAAACAGATGCAAATGCAATTCAAATAATAGCCTAATAGAGTCCATGGTTTTCTCAATCCTAATAGTTTAGTGCAACTTATTAATCATTGAAATCATTAGAGACCATTTCCACTTGCTCGATCGATTCCACCGTTCAATCATTAGGAAGTGGGATTCTTCCAATCAAAAACTAACAGAAAGAAAAAATCAGAAAGAATGGGTCATGAGATCTTTGTTAACTATTTGGAATTTGGATAAAAAGAAAATCAAGTGATATATAAATCGCCTAATCAATCTATTTTATGACAATATACTCCACAATTGTTTTTGTATTCTTCCATACACATGCTGACATGCTCCAATAGTTCCCACATAATATATGTGTTTATACTCGCATGTATACAAGTGGAACCTAGCTATCAAACATAAAGCATATCATAGTTACACTCTTACTATCTAGTATTAAAGTTTATATTCATTTATATTGATATCTTATCAAATATACAACAAGCAAAACTCACCTTACCCACCTTCTTTTTGTTTTGGCTCAAGATCACTTATTGCAAGAAACAGATTCAAGATTGTTCGGGTTCATAAAAAATATGAAAATAAATAAAATTTGCGAGGACATGTGAAATTTTAGTGATTTAAATATATTTAACCCTAGATCGAGTGACATGTGCTAAATATATATTAGGGATCCCAATTCCCGCGTCCTATGGGAAAGTCGGCTAAGTTAATTACGATCGAGTACGTTATCATAAATCCAGCTCTCCATGATAGGGATTATATATGATGATTGAAGCATATTATGTATACGTTTTCTGACGCAAAGCCATACGCAAGCATTTGCATTAACAACCTGCATGAAGATCACATGCTATCACATGAAGTATCAATTTTGATCTACCGCCCAAAAAAAAGATTTTAATTAGGTGGATGGAGTGGGTGCTGAAATATCAGGAATTAATGTATGCATGTTTGGTTTTCACAATCTCGGATGAAGTTTCTAGTTCGATTTGATAGTCTTGCGATAATGATACTAATTACATGTTTTAATTCTAAAGTCAAAAGAAGTCTCAAGTTCGATTTGATAATATTCTTGCAAGGAGGGTATTTGATAGTTGATAATCTTGCGTATTTTGTGTGTGAGTGATTTAAGAAAATATTTTGATAAATTGATAGTAGATCATTGTTAAGTCACAATTTACTTGTGTAATTGTGCTCCAAAATTATGGAATTTGCCTTTTGTTTGTAGGAAATGATGCAAATAGAGAAAAACACCCAATTTATAACTTGAAAGTGGAAGAATCAAAGGTAGGAGGAGAAGACATAGAATTTAAGCGAGAAAGATGCTAAATGGGAGGAGGAGACATCAAGGAGCTTGAGGAGCAAGGAGGAGGAGACAACCACCACAATACCACACCATGCCATGAGAGACCCATCTCCACCATCATCAATAGTCACACTCTCTCTTTAATTACTTGATGTGTTGTAGTATGTCAAACCTTGTTTATTTAGTTATGGGTAAGTAGTGATGAACTTGTTGGGACTAGGGTTGAAAGCCGCAGTCAAACTTGATTTTATAGTAATGAACGTCTCGTTCATGATTTGATGAAATTTATGTTGTTGCTTTCACATGCTAAATCAAAAAGTGAATGCTTATATTTGAATTTGACTAGTTTAAGTATAATGCATTAGTCATCTTGTGATTAGTGTTTTGAGATTAGTCACCTTTGGACATTAAGAGCATGCAAGCACACTGCCCAAAATCAAAGAGCTCAGGACAAGCCGCAACATATTTTTCTTATTTTCGGGTCGAGCAGCGTCGAGCTTTTTCTTAAAAATCAAGGCCCAAGGCCTTACAACTTTTCTGGCCGGGCTTTTTGGGTGGGCATGGCCGAGCCCATTATATTTATATGTAAAGTTCTTTTATTAAAAATAATACAAAAAGCTTCAAAAAAAAAAAAAAAGATATTTTAATGATTGAACAAGATAAAATACAAAATTAAAGAAAAATATGCTATGCAATAATAGTTCAAATATCCAACTAATAACGACATAAAAAAAATATTAATATTATAATTGAATGGGCTTTTGTGCTGGGCTTATAAGTCCAGGTCGCAGGGCTTTGAACCCTCCGCCCTAGCCTTGCCTCATGCCCAACGGGCAGGGCCAAGATAGGCTTTGCTGCGGGTTATGCCGAGTTTTTGCCCACTGGGCCGGGCGAGTGCCCATTGGCTTTTGGGCCCGCGGGCCAAATGATGTCCCTTAAATTGTGAGGGTAGTGAGTTAAAATCATCTAGAACTATGATTGATTTGCATGCTTGTTATCTAAACTCTAATCTTTATGCATCTAGGAACAATGAATTGAGACTTAACCGGTAATAAGATTTCTTATTAGGTAGTTTATTCTAGACACAACTGGTTGGAATTGATAAAATCAAAGGAGGTTAGGAGTTAGTAGTTTTAATCGAATGCTAAGAGGGGAATTGGACAATTGATTTAGCACTATTCATATTCAATTCATCGTTACATCAATGGAGGTTAGTGGTAGACCATTCAAACCTTAACTCCCATCCATTTTATAACAATTTTAGCTTAGTCTACTCTTGTTTATTTTCATTGCAATTAGTGTAACTTTTCAACCAAAAATCTCAACATACATTCACTATCCTTTTGTGCATATCATCCTTCACATGCCATATTTTGTAATGAGTTTTAGTTTGATGAATTTGTGAATTGTGTGCATTATTTCTAGCTTTCCTTAAATTTTCTCTAGTTAGAAAATGATTTGCCAATCCTCATAGGTTTGATATCCTCTTGCACTTGAGAGTGACTTCAATGCTAACACTCATAAAAATAACTTGAGATTTTATCCGTTTCATGAAAGAGAAAATACTACTAAATTACAAATCTATATTCCTAATTTCCTATATCTGGCTATATGTTAGACAAACCCCTTTATGCGTTCTTAGTTACTTTTGCTTCAATTAATTAAACCAGTAGTTGCTTAATTTTTTTTGTAAAATCTCAGATAATTAAGTTCGATCTTGGTTGGTGCGAAGTAAATTTATGCCTCGATTCTTTGCTATTTTTAGGATGCATGCATGTTCCTGTCATCGCATGCACGACGCATTAATCTAACAATGGAAATTAAGTAGTAGAGATTAGTTAATTCAATTAACTTTAGCTCATGGGAAGCATGCAAAGCTACTTAATTTTCTCCAAGCCATTTTGTTTAAGCTATACTATTATTCTGTAATTAAGCTTAGCTAGCACATCTTGTAGAGTTGTAGGTGAGTGCGTGGAAATGATAAAGAAACACGCGTGGATAGTTCATAGACCTACCAATAGGAGCAGTACTCCCTTCAGTACAAATCAGTACCTGCGAATCGCTCCTAAAAGTGACATTTACCATTTACTTAGGTAGAAAGCGAGGCAAAATGATCGATATTTTTCATCATTCATGACGTGCGTTCACACGTTTTAGGGGCGATTGCTCATGTTGAAAAATGTTTTAACTCTTGCTTCTCAAGCCATAAACGAACGACACTAATGATTGCTCATGTTGTTCGACATGAGTCTGAAACGAAACTCGTTTTTCATTGCTAGCTTTTGATCGTCGATCACGGCCCTCAATGGTCACGATTACAAGCGCGTTCAGCACCCACGTTAAATGACAGTGATCGTCGGACGATCGAGACTTGGATGATGGACACATACTGGATTTAATGATTTATTGGGTTGTTGTCTGAGTGAGTCATCAGTATGTGGTCACTTTCAGAGGTGTGAAATGGGTATGGTTGCTGCAAAGTTCCACTCTTTTGATCGAACAGTGACAGAGACTAACCAACTCGTGCTGGCTATATACATCGCCTAACAATAACAAACAAACAAACATCTCTCTTATGTGAGCAACTTGTTCTCTTCTGCTGTCTATTCCAACACGTGTTTAATTCTAAATTGCAAGTTGTAAACCAGTATTATTGGAATTTTGAGGTGACCTAGAATATAATACATCTTATCCAGGTATGTTTTCTTTTCTTGGATTTTTTATTTTATTCTGGCCACAAAAAAACCCTAAAGAAAAGTTTGAAACTAAAAAGCCTGTCCTTCTTGGATTCATATAAGCCCATTTTCCCCAAAAGAAAGATTGATTGATTCGGGCCAGTTAATTTTGGGGCCTCATTAAGGAATTCAGCCCAATAAACTGGAAGACCCTAATTGAGCCCATTTCTTACGGTACTTATGCGGCCTCCAAAATACCAAGGTTCTGTAATTCACAATGACTTGGATACCTTTTTGTTGGATGCATGGATTATAAAACTTACAATTTGTAGAATATTATTCTAAATGACGAAATCTTAAAATTTCAAACGATTTTTTTATAAAAGAATTTTATTGTAATCTGACTTCAAAAAATTGTTAAAAAGATATGTGTCATGATTTTTCAGTTCGTTAAGTCGAGTTTAGGGTAGGATAAGTTTTGTAAGAATCATGGGTTTTGGAAAGAAAACCATTAACGGGGAAGCAAAAGTACGGAGGATTGAGGATGAATAACCTTCCTACTACAAATGATGACATGTTTGTATCATATTAATATAAGGATGCAACCATCCTGGTATCGTTCCATACCAACTTAATTTGCTGTCCTCTATACTTGACGGCATAGGAAACTAGCTCATGAGCAACACAACTGCAGTAGCGTGGCACGTAAGAGCAAGATATATATAAACGAGAATGTGCCATAACAGAGCTTTGACCCCTTCAATTAGGTGCCCATCAGCAGCCAAACTCTCTTCACTTTCATGGATAGATTGCACACACCTAATGCTAGTTGTAACCCGTACGAAATCGCCATGATTTCAGCTTGTCTAGGAGAGGAGATACTGGAAAGAGGAATGATATGAACCATCACAACTTCTCCGATCCTTTGTTATTTTGTAAAACAATTCCAGTACCACATCTCTTGTTGTGGGCACAAAGGCACCGTTTGTGTTAAACTTCACCCTTCCATAAGAAGTAGGACGCCATTGTTTTTGCTTCTCTTTCATACCACACCCTTTGGACTCATTAGCCTCCTTACATTCAAAACACCGATCTGCATAGTTGACTCATAAGAAACTGATGCAATGAACACTGGTTGATTGCGCACACATAGGTGACGATCATGCCCTAACCTCCAAACTGATCAAGCTTTTCCTTGGAGAAATTTAAGCTGTTAAGTTTCCACGAGATTGCATCAAGAACTCTAGTTAATTTTATAAATTTTTTTATTATTTTTTGTTACTTTGAGAATAAATAAACAGTAAATTATCATTCTCAAAAAAATAAAAATAAACAGTAAATTACTAATTAGAACCTAAAAAATAGAGGCTTACACAAAGATGATGTCGTCTTAAATAGAGCATCAATACATCAAGTGCATTGTAAAATTTTAGGTCAAAATGGTAAGGCACTCATCTGAGCATCGCTTTTGACAAAGACTTGTAATCGACTTTTTGTTAGATGCAGAGATGAGCATTGTTTGGTGGGTAAAGCTATGGTATGTTAACATTTCTCATACATCAACTATTTTTACCACTTTAAGGACTCATGTTACCACTTTAAGGACTAATATTACTATTTTGAGGACTCATGTGGTAAACTAAGAAAATTTACCACTTTAAGGACTCATGTTACCACTTTGAGGACTAATATTACTATTTTAAGGACTCATTTTACCACTTTTAAGGCAATTGTATGCATGTCATACGTTAACACATTGTAGAATTTTCCATAGTGGGTTCGATTTTTTATCCTATATCGTACGTCGAACTGATCAATCATATATGGTTCGATTCAAGCATGGAATACATAACACAGACAACCAAAATCATCATGTTTTCGTTGTTCGTTTGGCTAATTTTTACAAGATTCACGAAAAATTACAACATTGAAAGCTCTAAATGTTTGAAATTTCAAGCGGTGATTCAGTTTGGAAGAGTGATTTCCACAAGCACCAAACTGCATGTTGCACTAGTCCAATTATTTCTCTTCGATGCACAGATTTAGTAGTTGTCCAAATAAAACCGATTCTGCAAGTTCAATGATCATTCCACTTTAATTAAGTGAAAGAGGGTGACAAAACTCTGGCCTAATAAACTATGATGGGCGTTCTAAGCCCACATATTAGCCCATAAGACCATGCCATGTCCCGTATATATCTAGCAAAGGTAGCAAGCTATCCATATAAGAAGAGTTGTGCCAGCACAAGAATCCTCTGCTCATTGAAAATATCTCCACACTAGACAAGAAGGTTGGGAAAACCTGAAAGCCCTTTCCATGTCTCTGTGTCAACCTTGACAACTTCTTAGCCTTATGTAATCATCAAACGGGTGGAAAAGCACAAGTCCAAAGGCTCCTCCTAAAGAAAGCAAAACCCAAAAGAATGAAACTTGAGAATGAGTGGATTGGACAAAACCAACATATATAAATTATTCAATTATATAAAAGAATGGGATGTATAAAGTATAAACTAGTACACAAAGTAGTTGTATTTGGAGCGTCCATAGTGGAAGGCCGAGTCAGAGGATTCCAATAATGAAATTGCTGTCCCCTCCCCTCACCACCTAAAGTCCACCTCCGCTGAAGAAAAAAACAACGCGCTAAAATGGTGACAGCTTCCTCCTCATGCTGATTTTTCTTATATTTTGATTCCTAATCCAGCAGTCTTATAGAGTTGGTCTAACACCTTCACACATTTTCATCTTATCCACTCTATTCTTGCTTATTATACTTGGAGATAATCAAGGCATGATAAATATGACATAAATTAGAGGAGAAGTTAACCAAATAACTCTCGGCCAATGCCGTCAGATTACAAAAACATCTGCGACAAAATTTATTTATTAAAAACACATGCTTAAATTTGATGGTTAGATGAACATTTTTTCTTACAGAATTGACTGTAATTTGCAAGATCGTTAGTGCCTATGAAACATCTTATTCAAGTTTGAGGTTAGGCCGTTAGGAATGCTTAACCCTACATCCGATATTGAAGTTCGGTTCTTTCCCCTCCATGGACCTTATACATTTGATAAAGAAAATGAGATAATTTGTCATTGGAAGATTAGAGCGTTGTTAATCTCAATGAGGTATTGAGGTTCGTACTTTAAAGTTTAGAGCTCGATTCTAAATTGAAAGTTCGAATTCGACATGTGCTTCGAATCTAATAACTAATCGAATGGAATTTTTCTAAAAAAAAAAGAATGCTGAGTGTTCCATCTGAAAAAGAAAAATGAGTGAAAACTAGGAAGAATATTTTCCTTTTGAAAGGTGATATTCTCACAAAACCAAAAAAAGAATAGAAAGGAGAGAGAGATGTGCAGGCGTGCGAATGATGAAGCAGAATCACACGTGTGGGAGAAAACTCGTTAAAGGGTTTTGCAGTCAACATCCAACAGAGTTAGGAGTCAGGCAGTCAGTCCAAGGTTGAATGTGAATTTCGATTTGAGGCGAATTTGGGTTTCATTTAGGTGAAGAAAGATAGGATAGTCATAAAGAATTGGCCTCTGGGTTTGAAGGTTTGACTTGGACCAAAACTCACACACACGCAGAGAAAGAAAGCGCGGAGAAACAAAGAAAAAGTCACACTTTCCTCTCTTCTTCCTTGAGCCACACCAAGAATATAAAGCCTCACAACCCTTCTCCTCAATCTCAAGCTCCTCTACTTCGAGGTCCAAAACACTCTTAACAAACACACACAGCTCTCCAACTTCTCTCTCTCTCACACACTCTCCGTGTCTCTGATAATCAAGCTATATACTTGAACAAGGTATGCAAAAGCTTCTGGATTTGTTTGTTTGGGATTGCTAGAAGATTAAATTTTGATGCTTTCTATGTTTGGATTGGATTTTCTGATACCCTTTTGCATGAATTGATGTGGGTTTTGTGAAATTTTTGTGGGTTTTCAGTTGTTTTGATATTGGGGATCTGGTTTATTTGTTTGGAGCTGTTCTTTGGTGCAATATTAGCAGTAGGAATATGTAAAGTTCTCTCCTTTATGATGATTCTTCACAATATGTGAAAGCATATAGATGTAGTTTTGGGTTGTTTTTGGGGTGTTGGGTTAGATTTCCTTGTTCAGCTAGAATCTTAGATTCACACTGTGCAGCTAAGCAATATACAGTACTGTGTCAAATCGTTTCAATTGAATGGGATATTGATCGTTTATTGTTGAAATTATGCAGGACTTTTATTATGTGCAAGGGTTCTAAGAGTAGAGTTATCTCCTCAAATTTCATCATGGAAAATGAATTTCAGAATCAGAACGGTGGCAGCCTGTATAAGTCATCGGTTTTGGTTGAGTTGTCTGCCTCGGACAATCTCGATGCTTTCAGGAGTGAAGTAGAAGAGAAAGGTTTCCATGTTGATGAGGCCAGCTTTTGGTATGGAAGAAGAATTGGGTCAAAGAAGATGGGGTTCGAAGAGAGGACACCGCTTATGATCGCTGCCATGTTTGGTAGCACCAAGGTTTTGAAGTATATAATTGACTCTGGCAAGGTTGATGTCAATAGGTCCTGTGGTTCTGATAGAGTTACTGCCCTTCACTGTGCCACTGCTGGCGGTTCCTCTTCTTCGCTTGAGGTTGTCAAGCTCTTGCTTGATGCATCTGCTGATGCTAATTGTGTCACCGCTAATGGAAACAAGCCTGTTGACTTGATTGCCCCCGCTTTGAAGTCACCTTGCAACTCAAGAAGAAAGGCCATGGAGATGTTGTTGAAGGGCGATATGTCACTTTTGGGAAGTGATATTGATGATCAAGAGGTTCCAAGCCTTCAGTTGTTGAAAGAGGGAAGCGAGAAGAAAGAATATCCTATTGATATTGCATTGCCAGATATCAACAATGGGATTTATGGTTCAGATGAGTTCAGAATGTACACTTTCAAGGTGAAGCCGTGCTCCAGGGCCTACTCTCATGACTGGACCGAGTGCCCTTTTGTTCACCCCGGTGAGAATGCAAGGAGGAGAGACCCAAGGAAGTATCCATACAGCTGTGTCCCCTGCCCTGAGTTCCGCAAAGGCTCATGCCAGAAGGGAGATGTCTGTGAATATGCTCATGGTGTTTTCGAGTCCTGGCTTCATCCTGCTCAATACCGCACTCGCCTTTGCAAGGACGAAACTGGATGCACAAGGAAGGTGTGCTTCTTTGCTCACAAACCTGAAGAGTTGCGCCCAGTGTATGCTTCCACGGGTTCAGCCATGCCTTCACCTAGGTCTATGTCAGCCAGCGCTGGAGATATGACAACCATGAGCCCATTAGCTCTTGGTTCACCATCTCTGTCTATGCCTACCGCATCAACACCACCCATGTCTCCAATTGCAGCCTCTTCTCCTAAGAATGGAGGTCTGTGGCAGAACAAGGTTAACCTCACCCCACCTGCCTTGCAGCTTCCAGGTAGCAGGCTAAAGAGTGCTTCAAGCGCTCGTGATTTGGACTTGGAGATGGAATTTCTAGGGCGTGATAATCACCACGCTAACCAACAACAACAGCATATGTGGGATGAGATGTCTCGTCTCTCCTCTCCATCCTGCTATAATAACAGCAGGATTGGAGAATTGAAGCCAACTAACCTTGACGACCTTTTTGGATCATTTGATCCTTCTTTATTGTCCCAATTGCAGGCACTCTCAACACAAACCCAGTTACAATCTTCACCTGGGCTTCAGAGTCGCCAAAACATGAACCAACTCCGTTCAAGTTACCCATCCAACTTGTCATCCTCTCCTGTGAGGAAGCCCTCGTCATTCGGGCTTGACTCACCTGCAGCATTGGCAGCAGCAGTTATGAATTCAAGGTCTGCTGCCTTTGCAAAGCGGAGCCATAGTTTCATTGACCGTGGAGCAGTAACCCATCATCCAGGGTTTACATCGGCTGCTAACTCAAACACCATGATGTCGTCTTCGGATTGGAACTCACCTAGTGGGAAATTGGATTGGGGAATTCAAGGAGATGATCTGAACAAGCTGAGGAAGTCTGCTTCTTTTGGGTTCAGAAGCAACAATGCTGGAACACCAAACAACATGATGCCATCAGCTCTTGACGAGCCAGATGTGTCTTGGGTCAATTCTCTGGTGAAAGATGTTTCTTCCGAGAGGTCCGAGATGTTTGGTGCAGAGAGGCAGAACTATCGTCAGTTGAACAAGGGGGTTCATGAAATGCTTCCGTCATGGGCGGAGCAGATGTATATAGAACAGGAGCAGAGGGCATAAGCAACAATGCTGCTGGAGAAGCTAATACTTTGGAGATACTATTAGTATTCGATTAATTAATCATAGTTTACTTGTAATGTAAGAGAAGGAGGCAGTTTACACCGAAACCAAATTCAATTCAATCAAGACCCTTTAGTTCTGGACAGGAGGAAGGAGATGAAGTTAGATAGAAGAACTGAAGAGCTACTGTATTTTTTAATTATATTGTATTTATTTATTTATTTCCTCTTCCATCTGGGAGATGTTAATTGTCAGTTCTCCAAAGAGATAAATGAATCAGTTGCAGGAATGCATTTTTTTCAGTCTTGTAACTCATGTGGAAAATTATTGTGCGAGAGTATTCTGTTTTGCAATCTATCAATAATTTCATTTTGACTTTCATAGTTTGCTCATGTTATTGAAGGGTCTCAATCTTTGTCATTCTTGCTTGGTCAGCTGTTCTTGATTCATAATCCACTGTACAGAGTTGAAGATTCTGCACTTGGAGCATTAACTTATGTCAGTAGATTAAATGATCATGGACGTCAAATTACGCAATTATAAGAGAGAGATAAGTCATAAGAGAGAGATAGAGAGTTATGTCAGTAGTCAGTAGATTAAATGATCATGGACGTCAAATTACGCAATTATAAGAAAGAGATAAGTAACCACTGCAAGTGGCTTAGTGGTTCTTACCTAGTTGGGTGTGCTCCCCAACCTAGGTTCGAACCCCGAAGCTGTCAAAGTGGCGAGGCACTGTGCTGCAATGCACAGTTGGAGCATTTCACATGCGCCGAAGGGGTTTATCTTGGGCCTAGGAAGCCTTTGGGTTCCCCTTGACAAAGTCAAAAAAAAAGAAAAAAAAGAAAGAAAAAAGTCAAAAGAGAGAGATAGAGAGTTATGTCAGTAGACCAAATGATCATGAACGCCAAATTACGCAATTGCTAATTGCCTACGTGAAAGCACAAACTTATAATCTACTTTCGTTAATGGGAGTTGGGTAGTCATTTCTGCTGTAGATTTGTAGAGCATGATTAGGAAGGCAAATACTTAGGTGGGGGTTTCCCCACCACGTGTCCCTACTGCAGGCCAATCAGGAGGAAGAAATTTTTTTGTTTTTTCCGAAAATACTCCTGCTCATTAAATATACAATACCCAAAACACCCCCCTGCTGGGAGGTGATTGGTCTGCCGTAGGTACACGTGGTGCGGGTGGCCCACGCAAGTTTCTCTCGATTAGGAAAGTGACATATTTACATCCACATCCTTGCTGGAGTGGCATGAGTGCCAGGAAAGCTCCTACTAATCTAATGGAGTGGCAGGAAAGATGGAGCTGGAGAGCAATATCGTGTGGGGCCCGAGTGGCTTTTTGACGTTTGTCCTTGCAAGAAAGTTTTGGGATTGTGGTCCAGCCGCCCATGAATTTGAAATCAACCAAACAATAATACAACTTATCTGTTGAACGGCCTTCCACGAAAAACAGTTTTAATGCTCCGTAGAGATTTTGGTTTTTTTTTTTTTTTTTTTTCAATTTAAATACATTCTAAAAATTTATATTTTACTAACAGTGAGTCTCATTAAGAGAAAACTAGGTCAGAAGCTCCACAGTGAAAACCCTAGTGCTTTTCCTTGTTCTCTTCCAGCTGCACCGTCGTGTTGGCGCATGCCCTCTGGTCTTTCCGACGTGCGTCGAGTGCGGCCGGACGGGATGCTGTCGGAGGTGATTGGGCTGGAGATCAGAGACTGGGGCGGTGGGATTTGGCTTTCGTCTGATGGTGGTGGCTGCAAGGTGGTGACCGAGTCGGGGATTCGGATCCTGCAATATCAGCCCTACTTTAGGGTGGGCTTCGGGATGGAGACGGTGGGAGCACAGGTTCCGGTGTTGATATTCATCATGGAATTGGGCACTCGAGCATTGGGGTTGTGCCTTTGTGGTGGTGGGGAATGTGTGTTTGGACTAAAATCACAGATTGGGCCTTCTTTGCCCTAGCTCAGTTGTGGGCCTGTCCTGGGCCTTGGGTACTACTCTGGGTCCAAGATGGGCTGTTTTTTGTTTGACTGTTTTTGGTTGTTTTTATGTTTATTTGTTGGTTGGGTTAATAAGTTTATAAGTTGCTACCTTTATTTGGTGCGACGAGGTGGGCGTGGTCCCTATTTATGCACATTGTGTGCCTTGTCTACTCTAGGTAGGCGGTGAGTTATTTGCATTGGAAAATGGTTGCAACCTCCTGGTGGTAGTAACGTGTTTGTTCTAGGTAGGCGGCGAGTTCCTTGCTTGGTCAAATGATCGTAGCCTCCTAGTGGCAGGATGAAACTAAATGCCACATGATTTATATTCTGGTGATAACACCATAGGAAAGCTGTGCTATTTGTAATTATGCGTTTTCGTAATAGAGTTATATTTCCGCTATGTCACCATAATTTTAAAGTGAATGGAGTAGTTAGTAGATCACTCTTCGCTAGTTGGTGCTTGCTAGAATACATTTTTTTAATTGAGACTCTTGTTATTATTTTAAGAAGTTCTCTTGATGAATATTGTAATCCGGAGTTTAGGCACCATGTCTTCCCCCCCCCCCCCCCCCCCCAAAAAAAAGTATTTTGCGGTTTCATTAATCAATAATTAAGAGCAGCCACACTGGCTTTTATTAAAAAAAAAGAGTGAGATTAAGCAACGTAAAAATTTAAATAAATATGAGACTTGCCATAATTTAGTATGTCTGAAAGTGGGGCACGGAATGCAATGACATTAAATCTTATTGAGAATTTTTTTTTTTTTTTTTGAAATTCTTCTATATCATAAGTTCAATATTCGTATATCATGATTTTCCAAAGGTGTTTCAATTGATGGAACACCAAAACCTCAAACAAAAGTATTTTATGAATTTTATTGTTTACTAAATTTGAAAAATTGTAAAAAAAAAAAAGAAGTGCATTGTAATTGTTGAATTCCATCTATTTGAGAAGTGCTTAAAATTATAGGGAAATGATGGAAAATGTCACTTTAGAGAGTGAAATGATAAAAACATCACCAAGTTTTCCACTTGATAAAAAGATCCATTGTGAATTGTTACTAATATTAATTTAGTCCTTATGAATAATGATGTGATGTTAAAAAAGGTCAATTTTTAATTTTTTTGATTCCGACTTTGCCCTTAAAGTAATACACGTTTATAGCTATTCATTCAAAATATCAGCTCAAATTTTCTCTATCTTTCAATCAGAAATCTTGATTCAATTTGATTGGAGATTCTCTCTCCGCCGCTAGCTTCAGATTGCGCTTGGTCTCTCTACGACGATCTGAAATCTCAATTTTGAATGGTTTTGGAGCTTCAATCCACAGCTTTCTTCTTTTTTTTTAGATCTCTGAAACAATGGCTGACGAGAACGTCGTCGACGATCGCCGCCTAGCTCTAAAATGTGTTCGTCATCGACGCCTCGTCACTCCTTGTTCAGGTTTTGCTCTGAAATTCACTTTAAGGTTTTTTTCGATTGAAGTTTTTTTTTTTGCTCGGTCATATCAATTTAAGTGTTTGGATACGAAAACATATGCAATCCGATGAAGAATATGGCCGGAGGTTGCAGGAATTTCAGGCCGAATTAGCTTTCTCCAATGAGCTCCGGCAAAAACTCCAAAGAGTGGTTCGTTGAATCAGGCATAGATTTTTGTGCATATAAGGTGTTTGATGAGATGCTCGTGAGAAATAGTAGTGACTGTGATTGTAGGTTGAATATGTTTTTTGTACTTGTTTTGAAATTTCCAGTTCATCTGTATAAATCAGAGTCGTTTTCGTTCAATTATCACACAAATTCGCGCACAGCTTTGGATTAATTCTCTCTTTTGATGAAATTTGACGATCAGGAACATAATTTTGTAGACTAGGAGTTGTGAAATTTTGTTTTCTGTGTCAGGCAATGTATCATTCACTTCCAATGCGGTGTAAGAGAGTTGTGGATTTTCATATAACATGCTTAGAGGAGAGAATCATCGTCATCGTCATCATCACCTTAGCTCTTCAATTTCCAACGAAATGGAGCTGAAGCCAGGTCTCTCAGCTCTCGTCACCGGCGGAGCTTCTGGAATTGGTAAGCCTTCAATTTCTATATATGTGTCAAGGTGTGGATCTCTTGGTCATTTTCTTTCGTTTATATATGTTTTAGTGATTGAATGAATATGAATTATACACTAGGCCAAAAAAGCTAACAGACAACGGACCAAATTCGTTGTGTGATTTGGACGATCTCCGTTGTGTATCGGAGCGTTGTGTGATGAAAAATGGCACAACGGTGGAAACCCGTTGTGTGAAACACAAACAGTCAACACTTATTTGTTAAAAGTGTTGTGCCTTCTCTCGGCAGATGGCAGCCACAGTTGCCGCGCAGTCATGCTGTGTGTGGCATGTGCATCCTTCAGACAACAGAACTTGTTCCAAAACTGTTGTTGGAAAGCCTAGTCAGACAACAGTTTTTTTAATTTCACCATCGTCTGATATACCATCACACTTCAGTTTTGCAATATGCTTATTGTGTGAATTGGTTTTGGACAATAGAGTTTAGTTTTTACCGTTGTGTGATTATAATGAATGCATTGTGTGAATGGCCTAATTTTGTGTATTCAAACAATGTTGAATTGCCGCACTATAAAACTGTTGTACAATCATTTTCATTTTCTATATTTTGTGCACAATAATGCTCAATTTTACCTAATGAACGCAATCAATTGGAAAGAAAACACATTACAAACCATCAAATGAGTAATCCAACCCATTCTATATATATCAAATGTTAAAAGGGAGCATTTCTCAATCATCCAAGCCAACATTAAAAGAAAAAAAGTATTCTAATACATGCCCATCTACTTGGGATATCCAAAACTGATACAAATTATTCCAAAACAAGATAGCATTCTAGTGCCATGCCATTATCAATATCAATAAACCATCAAAAATTAATATGATTATTGACAAAAATATGAGCAGCTGCTGCATGTGAATACTATATGCCAGCAGACGCAGAAAATGGTGCGCCCATCAATATTTTCCCTCTTTTGCAGAATCTAGAATGAGTCTGTAAAGCCTTCTTACTAGCTTGAGGATCTCAGTTATCTGCAAAAGCAAGAGGATAGGCTGGATTAATATAGAACTTTAATCTGTACATGTACGCACAATTGGGACTTTCAAAGTGATACTACTATGTTAGTTAAGTCCACAACCTCTGTTATTAGCTGAAGCAAAAGAAAATACAAATGTCCAAAAACAACTTTAAGATGCATCCTAGCAAAATTTTATACATTCTGCAAAAACTTACCAGAAATTTGACCCTTTATATCCTGGTATTGGAGATCTCACAGAATGTGAGCAGATGATTATCACATTGCAAAATATCTAATCTCATGTTAATCTAAAAATGCAGCAAGTAGAATACATAATACAATATGCTGGAACAATTTAAAGTGGAACTCAATTCATGTGGTCATTTTAGAGCTGAAGACACTAAGGGAAAACAATAAAGGGCTCTAAAACGACCTCTTTATATTGCAAGCAGAGATATAATACAATCTCCTCATAATACTTGCTTTCATGTCCTTATACTAACTCATGAGTTATGTGTAAGGAGACCGTATGTACATTATCAATATGGCAGCAATAACACAAGGAGACTGCAAATTTCTAAAAATTGAAGCAACTTACACCAAACACTGCTCTTCTCATGGGCCCATTGTATTTGATTTGGACGTTGACTATTGTAGCTAGTCACAACTACTATACAAGAAACATCAACAGATAGTACCTTGCCCACCTCAAGATTTTTCTGTACAACTAGCATCAATGGAGAAAGCCAAAAAAATTCTGACTTTACGAGCCCTTTGGTCAACTGTATTACTGACTTTAACATCATTAACGAAACAAAGGAATGCATCTGGCTACAAAATTTACCAAACACAGAATGCACACAACCTGTTGCTTCTTAGTTCACTTTGAAGTTTCTCAAAGACTAAGCTACATGATACAGGTGTAATAGATATAGCTTAATGACCATAACATATCCTTGATCTATCATGAAATACAGAGGATGAGCCTAGAAGACTGATCTCTCAAACACCTCCATACGTGCATTACATAAAACTACTAAACAAAGTAAATTATATATTCCACTAATCCCAAAGACTCAAAAGTTAGCAAGTGCTTCTTAGAAACACCTAATTCTACCTCTTCCACTAGTTTATATATACGTACACCCCAATTTCAAATAACTAAACTTTCACATTGTAATTGCAAAACAGCTTGCCTATCACTCTTCAGGTTGCATTCAAAACTTGAGAACTCAATAATACTCAACATCCACAATGAATATAGAACTGCAACAACACATATAAAAGACAGAAAGAAAAACAAACCAGAAGAAGTGGTAAACTGATGAACTTATAGAATTGCAACAACACATACAATTGCAGAACTGATAAACTTAAAGAAACCAGAAGAAAACCTAAACCATTAATGAATACAGGTCACCCAGAATGGATAAAATAGAACAATCAGGCAATTATAAAAATTTACCAGCAAATTTTTCAAGTATTGTCCTCCTAAGTAGCTAAACCAGAGAATACAGAAAACAGATAGGATTCATCATAATATGTAACTTTACCTGAGGAATAAGGAAAAAGGATTCCTTTGGCCGATGCACAAGAGCAACAAGTGGATCAACATCGGAACTCGGAAGCAAAAGTCCTCAAAGCAGGCTGCTTCAGAATTACTCTCAATGGAGCTCCTAGCACCACTTCCCTTACAGATGCAATCTTTACCAAAAGAGCATGTTTGTACTCTACACATCATCAACATCAAACAAAAAAAACATGACAAGACAAAATATTAGAAACTCAGCCAAAATACAAAATCAAACGGAAAAATACATAATCTGGAACATGGATAACAAAGGGACGCCTAAAAGACTATAATCCACTAAAAGATCATCTAAACCAATCCAAATAACGAGAAAGAACTAGGCAGGTTTTATACGAGAAGCAAGCAATCCAAAAAGCTCAACAACAGTACCAAAAACAGTTGAAGAAAACCTCTCCGAAAATTCATCATTCTACCCAATATACTCATATACATAACAAGCGAGAAATGTTGATTGCATTCACTGACTTTGACACTGTCCTACAATGTTTCAGCATCTTCATGGCAATATAGCAAGCTTATAATGACTGACCTTAGAAAAGGAACTCGTTGAACCTTCATCTGTAGGAATTTTAGAGAGATTGAGCTTCAATGTAAGATTAAACCTGCTATCTCTATGTGGGTCAAGAATCTGCACTACTGATCCATACGCAGCCTTTATAGCCTCTATAGCCCCAGCAGGAAGCCCACTCAAGAACACAGTTTCCGGCAGCGAAACCGAAAGCAGCACAATGTGTGGGTTTTTCATCTCGTCACCTGCATCAAAATCTCAACATAAAAACAAAACCAGTTCATTTATTCACCAATCTTAAACAGCTTAGTATTACAAAATCAAATAATTACAACAGTTCTACCAAATTCAATTTGGCTACAATTTCAAGACTCATAAGCTTCTTTTCTGACGCCCAATATACTCAAGGAACATTTAAAAACAGAGATTTCAAGAAGCCACCAAACAAACAGATTAATGCAATTGTATAGTTCCACTAACCAATTCCAACAAAACAGGTCATGATTTTAAACCAAATAACCACAATTTTTCTACCAAATCCAATTTGGGTTCAATATCAAGAGTCACAAACGTCTTTCCCTTTCTCTCTCCAACAAATTCTTTATATTCAAGAGCACAATTACTAATCTAACATTTAACAAACAGAGATCTCAAGAAACCACCAAAAAGAAAAAGACTCATATAATAAAAATCCTAATTCAAGAAAAGGGAAATGAAAAGGTTAGAGAATCAAGAACATACTGGGGCTCTCAAACATGAAGAAATATAAACCTCCATAGAGTAGAACCGATCACAGCAGGAAAGAAGCCTCCATAGAGGCATAGATCCTCTCAGTCCCTGTAACAGAAAGAAATATGAAGCAGTAAATCATCAAAAACCCAGGAGGTGAAGCACGGATTTAACTTTACCTCCAATATATCGAGCAATGGTGAAGATAGCGTCCCAGTGTTATTGCAAGTCAGAAGATTGAAGATTCGACCTCATTAACTTGAAACCTGGTGCACACAACGTCGAGGGGATGCATAGCGGCGACGGTGGCGAATCAGGCGACGGCGCAGGCGGTGGCGTTTTCCCACTGCCACTGCGGCGATGCTAATAACCATTTAAATCACTTTCTTTAAAACCAGAGAATAACCCACAGATTTAAAGATTCGAAAATAAACAGATTGAAAAGAGAGGTTACCAGCGAGGTCAAGAGAGAACTTGATGATTGAAAAGAGAGGTTCCGCTACTAGGAGCTCTACCCATACCCAGCATCGTTAGCAATGGAGGAGAGAGAAATCCCAGATCTGTTTTCTCTCTCCTCGAATTCTTTCTCATCTGCGTGCTTTCTCTCTCCTCCGTTGTGTTGTAGAGGTGAAGAAGGTGAGAGTTGAGACAGGAAGTGAGAAATGATGATTGTTATAGGGAAGAAGACAAGTTGTTGGTGTCGTGCCGGAGAAGACGAGCGAGAAAGAGAGAATGACCTAATTGGGTTTCGAAATTGAAGACCCGGATTCCCAATCCAAGATTTCCCTTTAGTATTGGGTGATTCAAAGAGACCAATTTCAGTATTGGGTGAGTGATGGTTGTTTGGCTCGAATGAAATTCTGAAGAGGGAGAGTTTGGGTGCTGGCACGAAGAAAAGGGAGAGTTTTTGTCAAAGTGTTGAAACAGCTTTAAGTGGGAGTGAGAGAATCTCATAATAGAGAAGGTAGCTAGCTAGCCCTAATTAATTTGTCAAAGGCGCGCATTTGGTTCTTTTATTTTGTGTCCGTGACTCAGACAACACATAAATCAAGTTATGTTGTCTGATTATTTACATATTAAAATTGAGATGAGGGAGCAAAGAGGGAAAATTCCCGCTTATGTGCAATCAAAGTATCACTTTTGGCGCTAGGCATAGGCGTTTTTCATTCAGACAACACAAATAAGTAATTACGTTGTAGGAGTACATATATGTAACCTACATTTCAATCAAAATTTGTTCGCTTTGGGGGAAATGAATGTCATTCTGGGATACATCTAAACCTTCCCAATATATCCTCCTCATTTGGACAACACAAAGTAAAAAACTGTTGTATGACATTTTGCAAGCTACACTCATACAACAGATACAAATAGACTGTTGTACTATAGAGGAGGGAAGTTTGAGCAGAAATAGGAGGGAAATGTGCCTCTTATTTTTTTTCCATTCACACAACATACCTTTCTTATAAGTATTGTGCAATGAGTTTCTAACTAAGAACTTTTGAATTTTAACGACCTTATACGACGAAAGTTTCTTAAATGTGTTGTATGATTCACTTTCCTTCATCACACAACAGAAAAAAAAAATTCGTTGTGTAAAAAGTGTTGTATATTGATGTTATTGGCCTAGTGATAGACTGTAATGGAAGTGTATGTATGGTTGCCTCGAATATATTAGTAGTTATTCTGCTTGGATATATTGGTGAGGATTTTGTGACCTCCGGACCGTTGTTTTGGTTTTTGTCCTGAGGAATTAAGTTCTAGAAAAATAGCTTGAAATGCTTAGTTTTGTGGTATGAGAATAGAAATGATGGTAATCTTACTTTGTTTTGTTGTCCGTGAAGTTTGTAATTAGATATCAATCTGGATTTTGGAATGAGGGGTTCTGTACTTGTTGCGTTATTTCTCTAGTTGTATAAGGATTCTTTATTGTCAAACTAGTGTCCATTGAACTGATTATTTGTTTAGTTTTCCGGTTGATGTTGTTTTCTTGCATTGGCTAGAATTGGTTGGAATACATGCAAATATAATGAATTGATTCCCAGTGGTACTAAGTTGCTTGGTTATTAACTTGTTAGCCTAGTGTTTTACTAGTTGAGGATTTCCATGTCTGTGTCTGTATTAATAGTTTGAATTGTTCCCGGTTTTTGGATGATAATCTACTCTTTCTTTTTGAGAACTTGCTTGTTTGTTTGAGACTGAAGTGTTTATGAATACAAATTTATTAGTACACCCAGCTTTCTGGAGGCCTAATGGTATACTTCCATTGTAAATCAAGTATGGGTTTCTTCTGTATAAATCACCAAGACAATACCCAATGGATAATGTAAGTTGTCATCTTAAAGTATGGATTCTATGGGAAATCAGTTTTAATAACGAGCAAAAAGAAAAAGAGAAAAAAGGAAAAGGAAAGTTGATTCAGGTCCCATATCTCAAGATATCTTAAGCATGCGTTAAATATTTAGTGATTTGATCTATGCTATACTTGATTTGTGATGTGTCTTTTGTTCTATGCAGGATGTCACGATGAAGATTATGACATTCTCTCAACAAGGATCTCATGCTATTTGCATACTTTCTGCAAATGGTACCATATCAAATGTCACACTTCGACAGCCCAGTACTTCTGGAGGTACTTTTAACATACGAGGTACGACCTTCCGTCCTTTGCGAGTGTTTGTGTAATTTTTAACATATGAAGTTACTGCATCATGTAACTTCTTAGTTGCAAAGTATTCTCATTTCTACTCTTGTATTTACTGTTGTGCATATAATATTGTTTTTCTGTTTAAATGTTCTTGTATTAGTAAATAGGAGATATCAACATTACTGTGAAAAATGGATCAACTCTGGCAAGTAGAAGATAGTACATTATTGCATCTCACTGTTTTTATATATGACTTCTGTATTTTTGTCTCAACCCGATTTTAACTTTCAAGTTTTTGACTAGGTTGACATGATTTACTTGAAATGTTATTTACAGGGCCGATTTGAGATACTTTCATTGTCTGGATCATATATGCCAACTAAGAATGAAGGAACAAAGAGCAGGTCAGGTGGCATGAGCGTCTCTTTGGCAAGTTCAGATGGTAGAGTTGTTGGACTGGCTGGTCTATTGATAGCTACAGGACCTGTGTAGCTAACATGGTTTCTTAGGAAGAAAAAACAAAAGAAGATAGTCATTATATTATTCTAATGATTAGTTCGAAGGAGTAGAATGCCACCTTCCTTTCCCTTTGACATCTCTCTGTAACAGTTTAGGTATCCAATGAATGAAGTTTGGTTCCATTTTGAGTTGTAAAAAAAGGTTGTTCTTGTTTAAAGTTGTGTTTAGAATTCGAAAACAACTTCATCTATTAAGATTTGAAGCCACTAATAGAATCATTCCTAATCTGCCATACAAGTTGCCCTTTCTGTAATATCTGTTCTTCTAGCTCTATGTGATTATTGTTTGAGTATGGAGTGCAGGACTTGAGGTTAATAGTTACTTAGCCAGTGACTTAAGGTTAATAGTTACTTGTCAGGGATTAACAGTGACATTGTCAGTGACTTGAGATTAATAGTTACTTGGCCAGGGATTAACAGTGACATGGTCAGTGACTTGAGGTTAATAGTTACTTGGCCAGGGATTAACAGTGACATGGTTAGTGACTTGAGGTTAATAGTTACTTGTCAGGGATTAACAGTGACATGGTCAGTGACTTCAGATTAATACTTACTTGGCCAGTGACTTCAGGTTAATAGTTACTTGTCAGGGATTAACAGTGACATGGTCAGTGACTTGAGGTTAATAGTTACTTGGCCAGTGACTTGAGGTTAATAGTTACTTGGCCAAGGATTAACAGTGACATGGTCAGTGACTTGAGATTAACAGTTACTTGGCCAGTGACTTGAGGTTAGTAGTTACTTGTCAGGGATTAATAGTGACATGGTCAGTGACTTGAGTTAATAGTGACTTGTTAGAGATTAATAGTGACATGGTCAGTGACTTGTTAGGGATTAACAGTGACATAGTCAGTGACTTGAGGTTAGTAGTTACTTGGCCAGGGATTAACAGTGACATGGTCAGTGACTTGAGGTTACTAGTTACTTGTCAGGGATTAATAGTGACATGGTCAGTGACTTGAGGTTAATAGTTACTTGGCCAGTGACTTGAGATTAATAGTTACTTGGCCAGGGATTAACAGTGACATGTTCATAACTGTGACATGGCCAGTGACTTTGTCGGTGAAATCGGCACCATCAACACAAAAGAATCATGGCAACCGACATATTTGATTGAACACATTTTCTAGGATATAAAATTCCATGAAAACTACCTACATCCCAAAGAAGCATAAGAATACAAATTTATACAAATAACACACCCCTATGCTAGTAAAAACTCATCTGTAGCTCAAGAGCTAAATTAGACCATACGATGATTGTCAAGGGAAGAATACAATTTATAACCACCAACCATGAACATGTCAGAGTAGTGCTTTTTGGTGTTCAACCTAGACAAGCTCTCAATTGTCCAAGTCAATTTCACGGTTAGAGGCTCCTCCATTGGCTGATTATCAACTGTACTAGCCGGCTCCACTTGAGCTACTATAAACATCAAATACCATAAAAGTCCAAAACAAAAACAAGAACCATGTAGAGATGCACATGTTGATCATGGCTGAAATGAAAATATATGCGGAAAATAAAATATCATATTTATCAATCTTGGCATGAAAACCCAGAATTGGGAGTGACCACTATGCAAATGACATTGATATTTTTTATTAAAACAAAACAGGTCAGCAAATGGGTCAACCTCTCTTAAACAAGATGCAGATTTTCATGTTGTCTCATGAGTTCTGGTTTATAAAAGGTCAAACCAATTCAAACAAAGTCTGCTCATTTATATACACGTATATCATTCATTTATATACATGTATGCCACAATATTCGATCAGTCACAGTCACAGTCACACGCAGATACCCAAACAGATAGTTCCATATATAGATAAACTATACAATTTAAAGACTGAATTAGTACTTTTGTTACAGATTTCATAAACTCAATGAGATCCCAGCAAGCAACAGGACATGAGATTCTAAACATTACATATATGCTTCATCTGTAATCAATATGTATCAAACAAAAGCCTAATAAAAATCCATTCACTTGCACTCTAATCACCCAACTGCACCAAATTTGCAGAAAGCTCAATTATCCAAATCAACTACGCAACACACAAAGCTTCAACCCAACTCTCTAAACACAAAAATTAAGAAATCAAAACAGTAAACGATGGTGTTAGTGTTGAAAATACAAACCTTCCATCGGCTGAGGACCTTCGACCAAATCCGTATGCAGCACCAGCACCTCTTCATCCTCTTGCTGCAAGCACAGAGACACAGTCAGAGCTCTGATAGAGCAAAAAAAACCTAACCCTATCCTACTACTGAATCATAACCTTAGCAAATCGGTACTCTTCAAGTGAGGGAATCACAAAATTGAAGGCATTTTGAGAGCGAATGGGAGGACCGAAACCCTAAGTGATCAGTCATTGATCTAAGGCCGGAGCTGTAGCTATCGGAACCATCGCCAGTGCCTAGTCCTTGTATTGAAGCAACGACAAGTCGTACGAGCACGACATCATCAAGCTTTGCCGGTGCGGCGAGAATTTGACTTTTTTGACGGTGTAGCTGTGGCCGTTGAGCACCGAAATCGGAGCTCTGATGGATCTGACGTCCCAAACCTTGATCGATTTGTCGACGAAGGTGATGGCGATGACGCAGTCGTCGTACTTGTTCAAATCGCAAGAGAGGATCTCGAACTCGTTCGCCGGGATGATCATGGTGGATCTAGGCTCACGCACGTCCGAGACGCGTGCGGTACAGTCGCCGGAGGCAGAGTTGACGCAGTAGGAGTGCTCCTTGAAGGTGCGGACGGAGGCGGGGCAGAGATAGAGAGAAAGAGATTGGTTAGGGTCGAGAGTGTTCAGACGAGATTGGATAACGAGAGGGAGAGAGAGCTGCCAGTGGCATCTTTGGTAATTACATTTAATTTTAGTGGCAAGTTATTAAGAGGTAACCTTAATTATCATGAGAACATTTGTGTTATCTGAATTATAATAAGGTACTTCAAAATGACCTCTTTTATCATTGGCCCTAAAATTATACTCTAAGGTTGAGAAAATTTTAGTGGGAAAATAAGAAAATGCGATTTTGGCCAAAATCGTGTGCTATCCCACAGTTTTGAATGAGAAATCATGGTTTAGAACATTTTTTTATTTTTTATTTTTAAGAAAGTTATGAGTATGAGTTTACGATTTCAATGAAATAAGTAGCATGATGGTTCGAAGTCCGGAGACCTGATTCAAATTTGAGCAAAAAAAATTGATATGAAATAACCTGTGGTGACGAATGCTTGATTGGCAAACAGTTGTTAAAATGATAGAGAAGCAATTTTTGTTGCGGCAACTATTCCATTCATTATAGAGGTTATGTGGCATACTCCTTCTATTTTACAAGTTAAGGTTAATACTGATGGCGCAGCTAGAGGCACTCTCGATCCAGCAGGTTTCAGTGGCATTTTTCGTGATCATTTGGGGCGTGTGCTTGGTTGTTTTGCGGGGGCTCTTGGGGTGGCCTATGCTTTGGAGGCTGAGCTTCAGGCAGTGATTCATGCTATTCATATTGCATCACAGAAAGGTTGGCGTTCCCTATGGATTGAAAGTGACTCGGCTTTGGTAATTCATTTTTTGTCTTCTCTTCAGAGTGATGTACCATGGCGATACTCTACCAATTGGTTCAACTGTCGGGTTATGCTTGCATCTATGCCGGTGAAAGTTTCTCATATCTATCACGAAGGCAATCAGGTAGCGGATTCTTTAGCTAATTTTGGGGCAAATAAGGTTGGTGTTCATTGGTGGGACTCTTGTCCTCCTTGTGCACTTGCAGCATATTCCCGAGATTTGGCAGGCCTTCCTAATTTCAGGTTTGCATAGTGGATGTTGGTTGCTTTTCTTGGGTTGTTCTTTTGGGGGTCCTTCTTAGTCCTCAATTTTTTCTCTTCTTTACAGATAGGACGATTTGCTATCTTTAATGTTGGAAATTTCAGTCCAGTTGTAATGTTTCTTGGTATTGGGAGATGTTTTGGTTTATGTCCCCCTCTTCCATCTTGTATTTTATTTTTTATTATTCTAATAAAATAAAATAGAGGGACGGGGGTGGGTCTCCGGGTGTAGTGGTCCCCTCTCTATTATGGAGAGGGTAGGCGCCTTGCGCAATGACCACTAACGAGGGGCTAATATGGCATTATCCTCTATTTTAATTTATTAAAAAAAAAAAATTTGTTGCTGCAAGAGGTTGTTAAAAACTTTAAAAGATAGGAAAGCAACTTTTGCTGACGAAAACAATCGCAAAAAGTTGTTAAATTGGTACTGACGCAACTGTTGCCTACAACATGCCATGAGCGTAAAGTAGATAAGCGGATTTAAATGACATGGAATTCAAAGGTTGAAAAATAAATGAGGATAAATGGTGTAATGTAAAAAAAGCTATAAAATAGATAATTGTGAGTAAACTAGAGAGAAAAGATGTTGGAATTATTATTGTATTGAAGTTGTTCTCTGGGTTGGGGATCTTTTACTAGGGGTGGGCGCGGGTCGGGTCGGATGGTTTTGGACCAAAACCGCATCCGACCCGTATTCTTCAGTGGGTTGAATTTTAGAACCGAAAACTGAATGTTAATGGGCTGAGCCGAAAAATTCGGGTGACTCGAATTTTCAAGTCCGTTCAGTTCGGTTTTGATTGATCGGCGTCGTCGTTGGTAGGCGGCGTTGTGCGGAATTGCAGATCAAAGGCTGAAGGTCGGGCTCGGCAATGTGCAGATCGAAGGCGTTGGTAGGCGGTAATGGATTTGTTGGTCGGCGGTTGTGAGAGAGTGGTTGTCGAGAGAGATGAGAGGAGAAATGAGAGGCTAAATTAGAGTTTAGGGTTTTGTTCTAAGGAGAGGATTCATTGCAATAGGTTCTATGTATAACCTAATTTCAGGCAATAAGAATTCGACAACCATTAAAAATTAAATAATTAATTACTCGGACGGTTTGGTTTTGTTCCGGTCAGTTCAAAGACTGAACTCGGTCCTGAACTGAAAAAATCTAGTCCGGTTCGGAAATGACACTTTTTTTGCAGTATTTAGTCCGGTTCGGTCCTCAAGCCGATTTTGCACTTCCGGATCGGTTTATGCCCACCTCTATCTTTTACAGTCACTTGCTATTTGCAACATTATTCTTCTTGATTTGCTTTCTATATATAATCGTGTCTTCAATGCTTCTAAATACGTCCAATTAGCCATAAATGTTGATTTCTTGTCATTTAACACCGCTCATATACTTGGTATGTAAAACCATCTATTGGTTAAATATCAAATCATCAATGCCGGTGAATTTCGATAATAATTAAAGATAATTATTTAATTTTTTAAAATTATCATTAAATGTCATAAACTGCCTCTCATCCGACGACTAGAATTTAGCAGGCCAATATGTAATAAATAAATATAAATAAATGATATAAAAGCAGTCCGTGTCGGGGAAAAAAGTTTTTAAAGTGGTACTAAAGCAACTTTTGTCGGCTTATTTTCGTTGGTAGAGGTTTTGCTGACGAAATTTCATTTGTAAATGTTTTGTTTCCTGTTGGGTGATACTTTGCCAATGAAATTTCGTCGAATAGCGTTTTTAAAATGATATGAATGTGACTTTTACAAACAAATATATTTTTTGCATTATTTTTACGGATAAAATTTATAAATGGTGTCAGCATGACGTCATTTTGAAATGATAAAAAAAAAAAAAAAAAAACCTTTACATACAAATATGGCGTCAGCATGACGTTGTTAGAAGAAAGATTTCTAAATGGAACAAAATTCTAAAATATATTTGGCATTTCGAAATAAAACAAAATTCTAAATTAGATATCTGAATTTTGTTCCGTTTAGAAGTCTTTTTAGAAGGTGAAAATTTCAAAACTAGATTTTGCGGACATTCTAAATTGAACAGGTCTGATGGGTCAAACATAGGGAACCAATCATTAGTTCCCCCTGCGGTAATCTTCGCACAAAATTGATTGACTGGGAAACCATGCTCGCAGGTCTGTCTTTTTCTCTCTGCATATTACGTGCTTAGCTCAAGTGCACTCCAACTGTTCGATGAAATGCCCCTGAGAGATGCTTTCGTAATTTTGATTGCTACCCTGTATTCTTTGCTCTTAGAACATTGTGAATGAGTTTGGTTGCCATGAAATCCAATGTTTGCATCGAATGTTTGTGCGTTACAGTTCACTAGTTTCATGTGTTGTTTGTAACCCCCAACTTGACATATGCTAAATGGGATTCTTGGGTTCTATTATTGTTCTCTTTGTTTTCAGGATTAGTTACTGGAAGCTACTTTCAGCCTGGAGTCGTCAAAATTGGTGGCCAGAGGCAAATTCCTGGTATCTCTAATGCCATCGTTGTTGGAACTTATATGAAATCTTCAGTATATGTTTGCAACATTTGTCGGTGTTGTTATGTATTTGTAGGTTTGAAGCAGGACTTATTGTGCTTGTCAAGTGCCAAGGTGTCTAGAATTTCATGCAGAGTTGTCAAGGAGGATGATGCCTCCCATAAGCATGAGGAACTTAGAAAGAAACGGCCTTTGGTTAAGATGTGTGGCATTACATCTGCAAGAGATGCAGCAATGGCAGCAGAAGCTGGTGCCGATTTTATTGGGATGATCATTTGGCCCAACTCTAAACGCTCAGTTTCACTTTCGGTTGCAAAGGAGATTTCGAGAGCTGCAAGGGAGTATGGGGCACAGCCTGTTGGGGTGTTTGTGGATGACGATGCGGACACAATACTAAGAGCCTCTGATGCAGCAGACCTTGAATTTGTTCAGGTATACATTTTTTAGCCAAGAATATGATTACTGGCACATAGTAGGTAAAAAGAAAAAATGCTTATGAAGGTAATGTTTTGAGGTTATGCAGCTTCATGGAGATGGTTCCCGTGCTGCTTTTCCGGCATTAGTCCAAAAGAACCGTATAGTATATGTTCTTCATGCTAATGAAGATGGAACACTCTTGAATCAAATTTCTACTGAAGAGTGTTCTCTAGTTGATTGGGTTCTTGTGGATAGTGCAAAGGGTGGCAGGTAACAAACCTTTTTACTTAATCAAGTCACATAAATAAATTCCATCTTTTGCTGTTTAACATAATATGATCTTGTTTTGATTCATTTCACCATTGAAATGCCTGATACAGTGGCAAAGGATTCAATTGGACACAGTTTAAGCTACCAAGTATTAGAAGCAAGCATGGTTGGCTTTTGGCAGGAGGGATAAAACCAGAGAATGCTTCTGAGGCTCTTTCTACCCTCAAACCCCAAGGAATTGATGTTAGTAGTGGCATTTGTGGCCAAGATGGCATCCAGAAAGATCCGTTGCGAATATCTTCATTCATGAGTGCAGTACATACAGTAATCTATTGATCCATCAAGGTTAGACGGAGAGGAAACGATTTAAGATATAAGTTATTTTAACAATGTAAACCTTGTATGCTAAAAAACAATTGATCTTAATACTTTGAGGTTTGTCAAATAGAGAAAGGTTATTTCGTTCACAATTCAATAGAGTACACTACATATATGCCCTTTGTTACAATTTAACAGCCTGATAGTCATCTAGGCTAGGCACCTATCCTCTTAATACAATAACAATGTACGTGAGGGCAGAATGGCTGCCCATGGCAGTAGTAAGTAGTTCAAAGTTGGAGAAAGAATTTAAAGCTTGCTATCCTTCAATTCTCGTACCCTGAAAACTTCACAACTTCATGTCCTAGATCCTAAGATCCGGAGAGTTTCTCATCAGTTTGATAATATACAACATCCCCAGTATCACTTACATAGTGATCCTTCTTGAAGCTTTTTACAAGGACTCCCAATAAATGGAACGGGAGAGGCCCGGATTTCTTTGGCTCCCTGTAGTACTTCCCAAACACAGGCTTGGCTGCCTCCGTCTGAAAGTAACAAGAAGCACATCAGAATTGGGCACAAAATTAATTGAATTTTGAGCCAAATAGTTTAGGTGAAAGTAGGTGTTACTCACTGCTTCTACTAAGTTGTAGTGTGGGATTTGAGGGAACAGGTGATGTATGACATGAGTGCCAATATCATGATGGATGTTATTGATCAGTCCATAGTCACGATCAAGGGTTGTCAGCCCTCCTCTTAGATAACTCCATTCCTGTTTGTTATTAGCAGAGAAGCACATATTAGCATCATTCATTTTACAGAAAAAGAAAGCATTTGCAGTGTAGGGAACGAGCAACAGTACTCGTGCTGCTATGAATTTGAAAGTAAAAAGTATTGAATTTGAAATGCAAATTGACTTAAGGACGCGTGAATAACATCTAACTCAGTAAGTTGAATACTTTACCTTTCCACGATACCATGGAAGCTTGTCCTCATGACCATGGTGATGCAAGTAAGTCACCAAGTCCAACCATATGACGAACCCCTGCATTTACACCAAATTCAAAGAAACCAATGTGACAATCAAAAAAGGATGATTGATACCAAAGCGCATCAAAGCATGAGGAATTAGAACCTACCCAGTATGGAACTCCATAAAGCTTAAGCATTTGGATTGGACCCATTATAAAGGACAGACCAACAAGCACGGCAACCATTGCAGTCCAACAGGTAGTGGAGGTAATAATATCTTTCCTTTCATTTGGAAGAAACAAATCGCTGTTCGGATTATAATGAGAACCTTTCTTTCCTGGACTTCTACTCCACTGTGATCAAAATCAGCATTAATCAAACACTCGAAATGAGAAAAGGATCTCTCAATTGCCAAGCACATTAGTAATAAAAAACTCTAAGAACTTAAGAAGCAAGCAGCAGAAGGCTTACCAGATAAAAGGGGTAAGCGAGCATAGGGAAAGGCAAGGCAAACCTCAATATCTGAGTAGCCTTATCCAAACGTTTGAAAATTTTCTCAGTTAACTGCAAAATCAGATAATGCATAGTTGCTAATTCAGTAACTCAATGCCTGAAAAAAGAATAAGAACAAACATATAACCATAAATGTGAACTTACCGGATGCCAAGACTCATCATTTTCGACATGACCATGGTTCTGATGATGAGTTCTATGACTTATTCTCCTATAATAACAATGACACATGTTAGAATGAAGAATGAAAAATGAAGCATAATATAACAATGAAGAATAGCTTCTTCAGGGTTTTTAGAAATATAACTAACCATCCATGGTATGGGACAAGGATTGAAGAATGAAGAAGATGACCCACCACACTATTCAGCTTTGGGTTGTTAGAGAAACTTCCATGACCACTGCAACAACAAAACAATTCACTTCAATCAGTCAGCTTAAAGACCACTCATTTGAACCAAACTCAATAGAATAAACCAAATTTTACTTACCAATCATGGCCAAGAACAAAGAGAGCCCAGAACATGGTGCTCTGAGCAAACCAGTAAAGAGGCCAAACAGCCCAACTGTTAAAGTAAGCCGCCACAGCCGCCAAGCCAAAAACCACAGCCACATCCCTCACAACATAACTCATAGACTTCCAAGGATTCTTAACCCAACAATGCTTCGGAATTGCTGCCCGAATATCACCCAAATTAAACGGAGGAGCTGCACCAGGGTCAAACTCCCCACGATCTTGATCAACCCCATTTACACTATCTTCTCCAAGAGTTACCACATTCAGTGGAGCACTGACATTGAGTGCCCAACTCTGCCCTCTAAACCCATTTGAGAGCCTCAAAGCAGAACCAAGATTCTTGCTTTTGCTGAGCAGCAATGGCCTAATGGGTTTTGAGGTCAGGCCATTTCTGGTTTGAGGGTAGATTCTAGGGAGAGGCTTTAGGCCACATTCTGAGATGACCCAACTCGCCATTGGAGAGAGAGAGAGAGAGAGAGACCCAGTTGCAGCAAACCCCAAAGACTTGATCTTTTGGGTGCCTCAAGCTTTTATGAAGTAATGTGAATGAACGTGGAGCAACGTGAGCTAGGGAAATCGAAAAGTGAGAAGATAACACAAGGGCTAAGGGCTTCTCTCCTCCACTTCCAACAACTTGTGCTTCTTGTTGCTTGTCCTCTCTATTGTATCTATTATTCTACCACTTAGCTTCAGACTTTGAGTTGTTTATATATGCAATTTGTGCGCGTGAAACAAGTCTTTGGTATAGAAAGCAAAAAAAAAAAAAAAAAAATCTAGTTCAATTATTCAAACATAAACAGAAATGAAACTAATAAGGTTGAATTTGGACCATTATGGGACTTATATAAAGCGGGACCCATGGATGTGAAATGGGAGACGCGGTCAAATTCTGGCGGGGAATGTGAGATTCTGGGGTTGGAACTTAATTGGAAATTTGGAATTCCTCTTTCTCTGGGATTTACTCTTTTTGGTCCATGTCAAAAACGTTGTTGTTGAACTTGAACCATCAAAGAGTCATTTTTTATATTTTCCTCCTCTCTTTTTTGGCCGGTGTCAGTTTTTAAGGAGAATAATTATTTCAGGCTTCTTGTGTTCTCATAACTTTGTGATGATCAAGAGAGAAACAAAGAGTGATTGATTGGCCTTTACTTGTGATTTCCTCGTTTGAAGTTGACTTCTATCTCATTTGTGAGTGATAAATTGATGTGCTATTATTGGGACAGTTCTTATTGGAACGGGATAAACTTGCTTGTCCACTCATTTATTGACGATTTCATCTTGAATTTTTGTAATCAAAATTGTTCATGTTTTTTAGAATATAATGTAAAGATCACCTCTGAAATAAATTCATTCATAGTCTGATATTAGTGATTGATCAAATCATATCAAATAAATGAAAATTATTAAGACTAATAAATTTAACAGTCCATTCATTTTCTACAAAAATGATGACTAAAAGACCTCATATTTGATTAAATAGTTTTATAGATGATCTTCATGTGGTTTGGATACAAAAACTCAAGATGAAAACTCGCCAATTGCAAATGAGTTATCGAACAAGTTTACTCAATTATCCTTATCATCAGTTTTTAAACTAAAAATAGATTATGCAGTGTACATTTGTAACATTTGATTGAGTGTTACTATTGGGACCTCTAAATCTGCTCACTTAACCTCGCTCTATTATCAATTATTAAATGACATATATAACCTACTATAAAATGACTATTAAGGACAATAATTATACCAAAAAATATTACATTGATTTTCTGTGGACTTTCCAATTCAATAATATTAGATTGCATTTATTATTTTCCTTATCTATTTTCATTTTTCAATTTCACTACATACTCATTAAAGCGTTCATATATATTTAATAAGAATTAAAACTATGATTATGTGACATAAAAATGTATGATATACATACTGAACACATATTGGTGAGGGAAAACAAAACAAATCATATTATAACCTAAATCTAAGTCTATCCATTATATTTGCAAAAAAAAAAAAAAAGAGCTAGCAATTAAAAAAATAAATAAATATTTAAATAATTAATCATGAGGTACATAAAATAAACATTAAGAAAAAATGATTAATCTTCATTTTTTTGCAGAGCTAAAACAGAAAAAAAAAAAAAGTTTAAAAAAAAAAACCACAAAATAGTTCATGTTATTTTCTTGTTGATTAGAAATTAATTTTTAAAACTCACTACATTGTGTTTAATTTTTTTTTATTAAAAAAAATATTTATGTTGTCTGATTAAGGAATAGATATGTAATTAAGATTTATAGAGTAATTAATCATTGAATTAACTAAGTTTTTTTTTTTTTAAAGATAATAGTTTGTTTGCAAATTATATGAGTGATGTTATTTGAGGAAATTCAGTGAGGTTTAGTGAGTAAATTTAGTATTTGAAAATTTGATAGGAGGTGTAAAAAGCACAGGAGGTCAAGTGAGTAAATTTGGAGGTTCCAATAGAAAAACTCCATTTGATCACATGTTTGTACGGTGAAGTTTTGCTATCCTTCAAACTTTTTTGTTTATTTATTTTTTTTTATACCACAGAATTGAACTAGTACAAATATCTATATATTTTCCTCGTGCACACGAACACTTCAGCGCATGAAAAATGAACTATTCCCTTCCAATAATTTAGCAATAAGGGAAACCTCTTTTCTTTACAAGACTATGATCAATTGAGTGTTTGATAACTTTTGGAGAAAAATATACAAGTTAGGCATGAAGTCGCCACAAATTTTCACATGGTGGCTTTCAGCCAACTGGCTGTCCCGATATTATAACTAAAGGTGACTCCGTAATGGAGTATCCATCATCCATTTTGGAAAAGGTCCACAATAAAAGGTTCAACCTCAAACTTCAACTTCAACTTCAACTTCAACCGCACGTGTTTCATGAAAATTCTTCTTTTTGGATTTCCTTTTTCCAGTTTTTCTCGAGTCGTTTTACTCGTTTTGGTCGGAATGATCAAACCAGAAACATAGAAAACGAGTAGAACGTTTTATTGAGCTATTATTTACACACTGCCTACACTCGGTTATGCCCCATGTACAAAGAAACATGGATCAAATGCATAGTGGGATATGAGTCAAAAAAATAAGTACACACAGTGGGGGTATCTTTCTTCATTCAGAAGAGTGAGATTCAACTAAACTAAGTATCTAATTGATAGAGAAGGTGGTGCTAACTTGTCATATGTGCCACCATTTACGATTCTCCATTCTCTTGGCGAGTTCCTTTGCCATCGATGCGAAGTCTTGAGCTCCACTCGATAGTTCTTCTGTGTTTTCTCTGAGTTTCTGATATATGCAAAAAAGAGACATGAGATGCCCATTAGCCAGATGAATCATGGATTGCCCTACTACTTGAAAATAAGCTATACAACTGAATAAAACCACATAAAAAGAAAAACCAGATTTGTCAATTGGGAGCTGAGGCATTCATCAGTGGAAAACCATACCTCAAGTTTTTCCCCACGTTCGGCAAGCATATCTCTTGCACGTGCAGCTGCTGCAGAGACATCCTGCAACCATTGATGACCGATGATCACAACATAAGATCATAGAAATGTTGCATTTAAACTTTTTTCGAATATAAATGATGGTGATTACCCCAGTTTCTCTATATTTAGCCTTGATTTCGGCAGCTGTCCTCATTTTTGGCTTTGTACCACTAGTTGCGCCTTCAAATAACTTTTTCTTCTCTGATCCCTTGTCTGCTAAGTAAACATGAAACATCAACAGCACTAAATACACTGTCTACCTGGAAAATATAATATGGTACACATAAATACCTTTCTTTTCATTCTTCTTGTTTGGATCTTTAGGCAAGACAGTAATAGGGCCATCAATTACAATATCATCTGCACCAGAACAGTTGAAAGCAATTATAAAGAGAAGGAAGGTAGAGGGAAGGATGATTAACACAAGAGATAGAGTACCTAGGTTAAGCACCACAGGTTCTTGGTCATCCTTCACATCTGTGGATGGTTTTAAGAATGGGGGATTTGAAAATAAGCTCTCCAAATTCGCACAATATTTTTCATGATTTCCAGTCGGGTCCATGTTTTGATCCGTTTTACTAGTTTTTAAGCCCTTAATGATACCTCCTAAAATCCTATGGGCAGCACTCTGTAGTGAAAGATGTCCAGCAAAGGAGAATTAGACTTTCATATCACCAAAAGAACAAATGATGATGAAGGTTGAAGTTATACACTGAACCTGTTTCTGTCTTTGAGATAAATCGGCAATGACATCTGTAGCAGCTGCAAGCACTTTATCATGAAGACAAGGGAAGGACTCCGAAATCCTAAGTGACAAACTCCATTGAGTAGGTGTAAGTGTATTATCTTGCAATGAATTCATTCTTCCAAGTTTAGAGAGAGAGAGAGAGAGAGAGAGAGAGAGGGAGAGAGAGAGAGAGAGAGACCTGAAGTCATCTTCGTAGGCCAAAATAGAGACAAAAGCTAATTCACACCCATGTACCTGAAAAAAAAAATTAACAAATTCATGTTAGAGAGTCCAACACAAAACTGTGCCAACCTCTGGGATACAATTAGCATGGTGAATCAGTTAAAGAGTGTCGAGATAGTGAAGCAGATGCAACCCTGTAGTAAATGATATACTACACGGTCTACACCTAATAACAAGAATGAAGAAAGTAAACCCACCAGAATCATTTGCCCACGATCAGAGGAACAGAATGTCTTATCCATGTTGATCACGAAGTTCCATCTTAGAATCGTCATTAATGATATATCTCTCACCACTTCAAGATTTGGAAAAGACCTGCTTGAAAACCGGTCTCAACTTCCATCTTAGAATTTATGATATGAATATAATCCAAATATAATGATAAAAAGAATCAGTGCCGAAAGCATTAAATTCACTACATGCTATATGTATTTCCTGATAAAGAAGAAATCAGAGTTCACAGCAACAAAGCACAGAAGGCATGTAACCTGTGCTTCACCTGATCTCAAAGACTCCTGTCTGATTTAGTATAACCAATCCACTGTCTTTTCCATCTTTTTTGAAGATTGTAGTCCAACAACACGGTTTTACAAGATTCACCTTCAGAATGCAGTTACTGTCACCCTAGAATGAATATTTCAGTTATTTGTAAAAAGAGATATCGAGATGTTGAAAATTAAAATGGGAAAGAGGATAAAAAGGCACCTCAAGCAGAGACTTCAATGAACATAAGTGCAATGTGTAGTCACAACAAAGTAAAACACATATGTTCACCGATCTCTGCAAAAAATATGCAGTTTTGGTGGAGGTATCCTGGTCAACTACAAGCTGTGTCCCTCCAGAGTCAGCATTAGGTGGTACGTCATCATGTTTAGCTACGCCTTTCTGAGGTAAGTCTAAAGAATCCTTTTTTGCACTCGACAAATCAAATAAAACATCACCATCCTCTGCAAAGGAAGATATCTATGTTTATTTATTCTAAATTTCTAACACAGCACCCTTGCCCCCAACCAAAAAATAACAAAAAGGAAAGCAAAAGAATAAAAAACATGAGATATCTATGTTTCGACTGAAAATACTCACCTATAATGTACATCGAAATTGCAGTAGAATCCATTTTTGGATGCATGGGCCAAGACCTGATCATATTGCCAGTGGCACTATCTAAAATAACAAAATGTGCATTTCTGGTCATAATGAACGCCAACCCATTTTCAGAATCACTCAAAGTCTGGGATGCAGGATCTTTTACACTCATTCCAGGTTCAGGATCAGCCACATTCTTGGATTCAGAGTTCTCTGGGATTGCCAACCCATTTCCAGAATCACTCAAAGTCTTAAATTCAGTATCTTTTACACTCATTCCATGTTCAGGGTCAGCCACATTCTTGGATTCAGAGTCCTTTGGGATTGCCAACCCATTTCCAGAATCACTTAAAGTTTTGGATTCAGAATCCTTTGGATTCATTCCATTTTGAGGATCAGTCGAATTCTTGGATTCAGAGCCCTTTGGGCTCTGTGATAAGCTATTAGTATCTGAAAATGATTTCACAGACAGACAGATGACTGGGGAAATTGAGTTGGAGACACTGTCTGTAAGAAACAAAACTGACGATGTACTAATATCAAGCATTGCAACCTGTATTGTGAAATGGAAACATAAATTCTTGAAATATATTAATTTTCAATTTCAATTGACAACTAAGAGCACAGTTTTAGTTTTGTAAATTTCAAAAAATGATTCTCACCCGGCCACATTCATATCCCACACTCAGTCTTGCTCCAAAATTTGCATATTGTAGTGTGGATATAGGAGAATCAAGAATAGAAAACACAACTGTGCACTGAGGCCCATTACCTTGTTGTGAAGTATAAACTGCAACCAGTATAGCTCTTATTAGAAAAGAAAATAAACAGGTACAGTGAAAGCAATAAGGTACACCAGCAAGTTTCACTATTGTGGAACTATTGAAGAGAGAACTAGCTTCAATCATGATACTAGCATGAAAAACTATGTGTGAGTTTATTTCACATAGTATTTTAAGAAGATGATAAATCTTCATCTTTACATGATGTAATATGAGTTTATTACAGATTGGTTCCATCACAACCATTAGGAGCCCATTGCATTAATCTACATCTACACCTATAGGGAGAGAGAAAGTCATCTCATAGCTCTCAACAAAGTTTTTAAACTTGCATATTGCATCCTGCTCTGTGTTCAGTTAAATGTCAAGGATTTTTATATATCTAAATTCTTTTATTTATAAGAAATATGTAGAGACATCTACATGCAATAAATAGATATGTAATTAACCAACCTTCCTTCTCTGTTTTTGTCACAAAGTGCAATTCTGCCTCGTCTGAACTCCCTATTAGTTTATATAGACGAACCTACATCATCTCAAACAAGAACAAAATCATTGAAGTATCATACGATGATCACCTAACAGAAAGGTATCTACAAGGTCAACTGACTCTTACCAGACCACACACATCACCAATAGCTAATTTTAAAGTAAGAGAACAAAATTCCAATGCTGAGACTGTTCCATTTGCACCTGTAGATCTGATGCCTTTTACCTTCCATCCAAAAAAAACAAGAAAAAAATGACTTTCTGAAATTTAGTCTCGAGTACACTGTCAAATGAAAATAATGATTTTGATAACATAAAAATTGTTTGTGTAGACTTGACAAAAGTTTTGAGAGCATACCAACCTCAGGACCTATAGCATATATAAGCGACGGAGTTGGATAGGTGGCATCCCATATTCGAACAGATCCATCTTGATATCCTGCTACATATAGTCTCTCGACATGAAAATTTTCAGCATCAGAAAGTTGGCTGGGAACACCACCAGTCAAAGGCCACTTTGCACCCCCCTTCTTCAAAGTGTGTTTCGCATTAGACTTGTCAACAGAAACTTCCTTAATGACCAAAAGACACAAAATCAACAAAGGAAGAGACAGGGAAGAGGAAGAATACTTGAATTCTCCTTCTATATGCTTCGTGAAGTTTTTCAGCCGAGACAATCTCATTATTATAGAAAACCTAAGTGATGGTTGATGATAGTACCAAGATGCAAGGTAACTAGAGTTTATTGTGTCACAAAAGAACACTACCTTGGACAGAGCTGAGGAGTATTTCCCATCTCTATCCACCAAAGCAAGCTTTGCCACTGTCATACACGGTTCAGTAGTAGGTATAAACATAGGATACTGCACTGCAGTCCCATCAGTCCTTTTCTTTTGGTGAGACATTAAGGCAGACCAGCAAGCCTTGTCATAGACATGCAGTTGTCCCTGATTTGTCAAAGTGAATAGCAATGTGTCACCGTTCTCCATGGCACCAGCAGCTGGAAGTAAAACCATATCTGCAAATGAACCAACAAGTGTAAGGTCCACACGACCTATGCATTTCAGACTTTCTATTCCTGAAGACCAATCCACGCTCAGAACCTGTGATTTAGAGAGAAATTATTGCAAAGTTGAATTAGAGAAGACGAATGAAATATCTAGATCCAGGAGCAGACATGCAGAGTTAATTATGCAAGTCTCCAGGGCGAAATGCTTTACATGAATTCTTAACTGTTATTGTCAAGGGCTGAAATGAATCTGTCTTTAACAAATACTATTACCAGTACCTCTAACAGTAATATTGAGTATCACAGGAACATAGATATAAGTAACAGAACTAACAACAAAGTACAAAACAAGATCAATTGAGTTGAAATCATACCGTGAGAACTTCTTCAGACCCAATTCCTTCACCTCCATAAACAAAGAGTTGGCCCCTAGGATGATGACTTAACCTATTTGCAGACCAGTGTAAAACTATGACAGGGAGTCTCTTGTCATCTGATGATAACTCTAGCTTCGCAACATTGTTAGCTAACTTTTTAGATCTATGATCCTTGGTAGACTCAGCAGTTGATATATCCCAAAACATTATATCACCATCTACATAGCCAACAGCAAGACTTGACCCATTATCGCATACCCAACAAAGAGAGCTTATCTCTTTCTCCACCTGTTTGCTGTCTGATGTAGCATCAGTCAGCTCAGTTCTTGTGCCTTCAAAAGAATTATGGACTGTTTCTTCCTTCACTTGCAGGTCCTTGGAACCTCTTACAAGCACAACTCGATCTTCTAAAGCATCCCAGAGAACAATCAGACCATTCTCATATGCAATCAGCAGTCTGCAAAAGGACATAATTTTCTAAATGTGCTAACTAGAACAAATAACCCAACTACATATGAAACTGCAGCATCTTGTTTCATCTATGAATTAGTATTTTAGTTGATGTGAATAAGAAAATGTACATGACAGTAGCTATACACATAAATTTATATGTGTGTATATGCGCATGCGTCAATGTGTTTGTTTGGGCACGAGTGTGTGTGCAAACATATTTTTTTCCCTAGTGATGCATCAAGCTTAGGCCCTAAATTAAAAGGAGGCCGTATCGACTCTGATAATCACTAAAAGAATAATTCAATTTATAAACTATATGCCTAAAAGGCTGAACCCCTCATGTTCTTGCCCCTCCAGTTCAGCCTGTCAATTTGCTTTTGGATTAGAAGCATTATAATCTCAACAAGAAACTAAGTTTGCAATAGTAGAAAAACATGTGACAGCCTAGTGCATTGGTTATATAGAAAAATCTCGGCACTGTTTTCATAAGGATTTGTCTTGCCTGTTTCCCTGAGAACTAGGTTGATGGAGAACTCCAACAACAGAAAGATTATCAGGCAATGACATTCCAGCTGCTTCTGCAATATTGATAGATAAGTTTAGCATTTGAATATAGTAGACAATACATAGCTGCAGAAGTGTTGACATAGCACAAATGGCCATAGTGTTGAAATTCTTGTAGTAAAAGGCAATGAAATTCATCTCTAAATTCTTGTGGTTCTCAGTAATATTATAAAATTTGAATTTCTTTAATTACACAAAATAATCGTGTAAGAGATGTTACTTGATTTGTCAGGCTGATGAAATAGTAATGCTAATTATCCCACCCCCTGCTCCCCAATCAGAGACTAATGCGAGGTTTGCATTACAACAAAGTATGGCATCAACCACATATATAGAGATTATGAAATTACCAGCTATGAAGTTTGCAGTAATATAATATGGCAGTAAATTGATTTTTCGATCTTCAGCATCATACTTCACCATAGACACCATTGCATATTCGCTTCCAATATACCTGACAGTAATGATATGTGGTGTTATATTCTATCACCTCCAATGAATAACAAATGAAGATGTATCCACAATAACCAGTTCTACAGGTGCTGTACATGTAATTGGTGCCATAAATAACAGAGAAGGCAGTTATATTGCATTCCCACTGTAAAGAACCGGCTATTTGCTTCTGTTCCAAATCCCAAACCTGCCAACATCAATAACCTATTAAACCAATCAATACCGTTAGTACCATAGCAGATGTTGAAGACGACACAATTATATTGATACTGGACAGTCCCTAGTAGCAGACGTATTATTAACTATAAATTTGGATTAAAAGCAGTACCTGAATTTCATTTTCACTTGAGACACTAGCTAAAAAACCTTGATTTTCTAAGAACTGCAAAAATTTAGAATAAAAATACAAACTGTCAACTTGTCAGAGAAAAGGAAGATGGAATAGAAGACGACAATGGCTCAGGAAGAAAACACTACTAACAGGAAGAGTACTAACAGGAAGAAAACAGCATACTAACTACTAACTGCAATTAAAACACTAACCTCCAAGTATTTAAATGCCAATGGCTCAGGAGATATCAGAAGCCCTTCAATATTATCGCCACCAATCACTTTTATCCTCCCATCCCTGCAGTCAGTCCAGAATAAAGTCACCAAAGTTAAAAAGCTCCTATCTTTTGGACAATATATACCGCCGGACATATACTCATTAGCTTTTCTAGACAGTCCACACTCAAAAAGTTTCTAACAAAATTGCGAAACCACCTCATCATTCAAGAACTCTACTATTTGATCAATAAACGCTTCAACTAAACTGAACAAGATAATGTGGCAGATAAAACGCATTGAGGACATTTAGAATAGACGAAATGAATTCGGAATTTTTTTACTAGGGATGGTAAATTAGTAACTCACAGGGTTCCAATTGCCAGCAAGCTCTGAGTGCGATCAAGTGCGAGAATCGATGCAGTAGATGGAATCCCATAGTGAAAAACAATTCTTGGACCCAAATCAGCTTGTGACACCCTTGCCTGTGGCATCAGTAACCCCAAAACTATACAATTAAGCACTTTTTTTTTCCCTCCTAAACAATCAAGCATTGTTTTGTTTACACCAAAAAAATCAAAAATTTAAGCATTTCCAGAGAAAATCAATCACATTTGGTACATTATCTCATTCGATCCTGATTTGTTATAAAAATTCAAATAATTCATGATCGACATTGAGCTCCGTAGAAGCTCTGTTCGCCTCTAATCATTCTAATCCGATCAGGGTCTCCACTAAACGACGTCGTCGGCAGTTTTCAATCCGTAAACAACGAAGAAGAAGATAAAGAAATGCAGCGTTGGTACCTGAAATCAAATTACAGAGAGAGAGAGAGAGAACCTGAGGATGATGTTGATTTTGTGAGGGTCTTTTGAAGAGTTTAGCCAACATAGTGATGATAATGCAGCTACTGTTTCGTGTTCTTGGTCTGATTTGAAAGGAGGGAAGGAAAAACAAGAATATGGCGTTTGGTTTCGGTTTCTGAAACGTTTCGGACGACGACGATGGTGAGGCGCGAATTGAGTGTGAGGTGGACGGTGATGCGAGGGCGGAGGAGGACTCACCGACCGTACGATTCATTGATTCAAAAACGAGAGCGTTTTTATATATATGACTTGGTCTAGTTTAGTGTTGTTGTTTGAGTCTCATTGTCATGGATTAGGCATAACTACTTCAAAGTTCATAGGGGATTAGGGGATAATTAATTAGTGGAAAATAATAAATTGATGATGATACTGGGAGCAACGAATAGTGGTGAGATTGAAAAGAGTACGTTGTTGGTGGATGAACACATTTTAGACGAAGAAAATAAAATTGAATGGAAAACCAATCGAGTCCAACAAAATGGCATTCCGAATTAAAAAAAAATTGGCTGACATGCCGATACTGAAATTGGATTAGAAAAATTTTCAGTACGTTCGCTGTGCTATGTGGATGGTACAATGGACCAATCATGTGGGGTGATTTTGGTATTTTATAGTGGATAAGTAAGACAATTTCTGAAATTTTAAATTATGTGTTGGATTTTGATCGGCAACAACATTATCCACGTGGTACAGCTGCCGATTTTTCCTTCTTAATAATACTAACTCACATGATGACTTTTCATAAGTTTTGACACATCATAAATGGGCCCATTAAATCATTTGTGGGTCAGAACTCGAGATTTTGCTTGATTGTTGTTTTGGTCTCTGTTATGTTGTGATTTGCATAATAGAAACGAAGGAATTTTGCTATGCTCTGAGTGTTGTGACATTACTTTAATTCATCTCCAGTAATCGAGTGTTCACCAGATTTGCGAGTGAAATCAGTCGGATGCTACACATTTGTTTACTGTCTTCTCTTCGTGTTCTCTGTTATCTGTATATTGTGGCCACAAGGACTTTGTTTGATTTTACTGCTGATGAGTTAAAAAGTATTATTGTTCAATTGCATATAAGAAACTGATTGTTTGCATTCTTCGGGTACAAATGTTTCTATGAATTTGCCAAATCCCGAGGAATAGATCTGGGTGCACCAGTGGGACTTGATGTTCTTATTGATTGAACAGTTCCTACAGGTGAAGTTCCCATAAGTTTACTTTACTACGTAAATATTGATTGAACTAACAGAAGAAGATAAGAAGACAGTCTTATACAACTCTAATATTGATTAATTGTTTTCTGAACGGTGGTATTGTTTTCCTATATTGCCCCTCCAAATATATAACTCTACGGTAAATGGATTAAATAAAAGAAGGGCAAAATTGTACCTATGTAGCGGAAAAGAAGAGGATAAACACAGTTACTCCCACGTTCGGTTGAACACCGGAGAAACCCAAACTGATTGCAGTTACTATCCTCCTCATCTTCCTCCTACAAAACCTGATTACAGATTCACCTAATTGTCATTGGGTAATTTTGAGATTTTGTTTTCCAGTGATTTATGTAGGTCTTTGTAAAGATATAAGATGGCTGTCATTTGGATGGTCTCTGAACCGGGTCAGTGAAGAAGGAAAACAAAGACACAGGTGTGTTTATTGCTTTGAGTCTTAAATGTGTTCAATATTGTTTCTCTATGCTAAGTAGATGGGAATCTTGAACATGCAGTATTATGTTAAATTTCATTTTAAATGGATTGCAGTGATTGTATTTGTACTGCTCGGTCTCTAATCAATCTATAATAGTCCTACGTACTATCTTTTCTGTGGTTGGTTTTCTTTAATTGAATTCTATTCTCCTCTTATTCTTTGTAGTTTCTTTTCTATGGTATTTCCTGTATAACAAATCGGAGAACTGGGGAAGAAAGAAGTATAAAGCTGGTAGGTTCATCATTTTGCATGTTGTGTGTTTGAAATCTTTCCTGCTTCATACTATGGGTGCACTCGAACAATTCACTTTGAAAAATAGTCAGATGTCTAGGTTTGATCATTACAGTATTATGCTTCAGGTTGGGATGATGTTGAGGTTAATTAGTTCAAGCATCCAAGGTTCATTAAACCTTTTTGCAGCATGTGAGATATATCTGCATCATTCTAGGTGTAGAAATGAATTCATCTATAGCATTCTAATTAAGTTCTATTCACTATTTACTTATTTAGTAAGTGAGGGTTTGGCTCTTGGTTATTGGCTTCTAGAGTTTTTTTGTTATTCCTATACAGATTACGAGGGAATAGGATGGAACAGAGTGGAAGACCGAAAAGGAGTATAAACTACTTGGGTGATAGAGTTTGCTCCCTTCCATTAATTTTTCACTTTTTTCATTCTTTTCTTTGGCTTACCTTTTTTCATCTTCATATCCCAGATTCGTGGGTTTGGGTATGAACAGTTAGTAGTGGCTACTAGCAATGTACTGTAGTCTGTATGGCTTCTTTTTTCTTTTTTAGTGTGTCCTTGATGCTGCTCATGTCTAAGTGGCTCTCAAAATTGGTGTGTAATTTTCATTGAATGTAATATCTTTCTCAAAACAGTTTCATTCCTTCAGTTTGATCATGGGAAGGTTGTGGTCACTGGTGGAAGACACAAGACACAGGGGGACGTATTTAAGTCATTGATGATAGGGAGAAGCATATATTCAGGGCTGTGATTATTTGCGTCTTCCATGGCTCAGTAATGTGTTCCGCATTTGTAAGAGTACAAAGGCTTGAGTGTTCCTTCTCGAGTAAAAGGTATTGAGCTGGCCATTGCAGATGGGAACAAGAGAAGACTTGGCTGCTCAGAGGGCTACCACTACGTAAAATGTCACTACTAGCAAAATCAGCAATCCACACTGATTTTAAACACACTGACTTTCACACTGATTTTTAATCAGTGGGTTTTAACTTATAGAAACAGATATCCGTGTGAACTAATTATATGGGTCCCATGGAAGCAAATGTTTACACTTTTTCTCACTGAAATCAGTGTGACTTTATTTTGTCACAGTTGTCTATACGCACTAAGTATTTGATTAGTACTGATATTTGTGTGAGTTATTTACACACAGATGTCTGTATGCACTAATTATTTAATTTGTACTGATATTTGTGTGAGTTATAATCTGCAAACTAATTTTCATTCATACACACATATCAGTCAAAAATAATAAAATTATAATCTGCAAACTAATTTTCATTCATACATACATCTGTTACAATGAGTTTTCACACTGTTGTCTGTGTGAAAATCGAAAAGGCACTGATAACTGTATGAAGTTTTACACAGTTATCCGTAGAAATTACTACTATCTCACGGACATCCGTCTAAATATTGGATTGATATAGGAACATGACATGTTTGCATCTCACACAGATATCAGTTTGTATTATTCTTGTTAAGACACACAGATATCAATGTGAATTGAGGAATGTCAAAAAGGCACTGATATCTGTAGGAAATTTTACACGGTTATCTATAGCAATTGTTGGTTCCCACAAATATCTGTGTGAATCTTTAATTGACAAATATGGAGATGACATGTTTACATTTCTCACAGGTATCAGTCTGTATTAATCTTGTTAATACACACAGATATCAGTGTGAATTGAGGAATGTCAAGGTTAATACACACAGATATCAGTGTGAATTGAGGAATGTCAAAAATGCACTGATATCTGTAGGAAATTTTACACGGTTATCTGTAGCAATTGTTGGTTCCCACAAATATCTGTGTGAATCTTTAATTGACATATATGGAGATGACATGTATGCATTTCTCACAGCATTAATCTTGTTAATACACACAGATATCAGTGTGAATTGAGGTTAATACACACAGATATCAGTGTGAATTGAGGAATGTCAAAGGGCACTGATATCTGTATGAAGATTTACACAGTTATCTGTAGCAACTGCTACTTTCCCACAGATAACCGTGCGAATCTTTGACTGACAGATGACGTGACATGTTTTCATCTCACACGGATATCAGTTTCTTTACTCTTGTTAATACACACAGATATCAGTGTGAATTGAGGATTAAAAACAATCAGGAACAGATTAAACCCTTTTGTGTCTCTTATCTTCTCTCGCTCATCATTCTGATCTTCTCTTCATTTTAATGGATGTTCTCCTTGTTCATTTTGATGGAAGCCCTCCCTCATCATAGCTCCTAGATAATTTTGAAGAGGTTTGGCTTTACTCTATCCACTTCATATTAGAAGAAATCTACCATTTTTGTCATATTTATGAGTTTTTATCTTTTTGGATAAAATAGATGTTCTACCTCTTCAATAAAAATTCCATTACATAAATTAGTTACTTATTAGTTTTATGTTGTAGAGGATGATGATATATTGCCTTTTCTATTTATAGAATGTTTTTGTTATAAATGCTGGATCAGATATGTATATTCATGTTATAACTGATGCTTGTTATAAATGTTTGATTGTTATAGAGTGTATTTCCAATATATTCAAGATACAGATTTTAGATTGATTTTGATTTTTTTTTCAAAGGTTAATATTTTATTGATGGTATATCTCTCTTTGAAAAATTGAATGCTATTTTAACATTCAATTTTTCAGAATATGCATTCATTAGAACCTTAGTACCCGTTTAAGAATTAGGTATTGGAATTTGATGCCTCCATGCCTAATTCTTGAATTGTCCCATTTTTGGACAGTTTAGTAATGTTATATTATGTATTGCTTATGATATCTATTTGTTGTTATATGTTTCTGAAACTTTTGTCGGCTCGAACCTATGATCCCATTTGTGCATATTAAGTTTGTGTACATGTGGGATCAGAGGCGGAGTGCTGCCGAATTTTTCAAAAACATGTAGCAATGAATAGGTGTCCATAAGGCAATACATAATATAACATTACTGAATGGGTTAGGATCTACACCTTAGGAATGAAGATATAAGGTGATAGTTGATTCATTCATAATGTGAGATTTTAATAATTTTCTTATCATGCAGTTGTTGATCACAGTTCACAGTTGACGAAGATGGACAAGAAATGGGTATTTCTTGATCGAAGAAGCGATGAATATATTTCAGGGCTACAGGCATTTATCAATCGTTCACTCGAAATTTCTCCTTTTGTAGATAAGATCAAATGCCCTTGTAAGGAATGTAAGAATCGGTATTATAAAACTGCAATGGTGGTAGCGGAACATATGCGTGATATCGGCATGTGGAATAGATATGTAAATATGCCTTGGCAGTCACATGGTGAGCAATTACCCCATTCATCTACTCCCGATATGGCCGGTCCCTCAGGCACACACCATCCTATGCCCGACCATGATATGCCCGATATGTTGGAGGATGCATTTGGGATTCATAGTGATAACAATATGCCGGAATCTTCGACACAACCAATTGATGATCATGACTCTGGTCCAACCCCGGATGCAAGAAAATTCTATGAGCTACTTAAAGATGCTGACACTGATTTGTTTCCCGGTGCACGAATTAAGAAGCTTGATTTTATTGTCAGGTTGTACAAGATTAAGTGTTTACACAACAATAGTGATGTATCTTTTTCTGAAACACTGGATCTATTGAAGGAATCATTTCCTGAGGGTGAAACTCTTCCCGATAGTTTCTATAAGACAAAGAAAATGATTAAGGACATTGGATTGTCATATGAGAAGATTGATGCATGCCCCAATGATTGTATGTTATATTGGAAAGAGCATAAAAATGATGAGTGTTGTAATGTTTGTGGAATTAGCCGATGGAAACAAAATAAGTTGGGCAATGATGCAATTGTGCGGGGAAAAAAAAAACCCACCAAAATTCTACGTTATTTTCCATTGGGTCCTAGATTGCAACGTTTATACATGTCTCGTCATACTGCAGAGTCAATGGCATGGCATTCTGATAAAAGGCCTAAAGATGGGCAGCTCCGACATCCAGCTGATTCTCCAGCATGGGCGAAATTGGATGACAAATATCCAAATTTCGGACATGAGTATCGTAATGTTCGGTTGGGGTTGGCTAGTGATGGTTTCAACCCTTTTGGAATTATGAGCTCTTCTCACAGTACATGGCCTGTTGTGTTGTCTGTTTATAATTTACCTCCATGGTTGTGCATGAAGCAACCTTACCTGATCTTATCCTTGCTCATTCCGGGTCCAAAAGGACCGGGTAATAATATAGATGTGTACTTGCAACCATTAGTGGAAGAGTTAAAGATGTTATGGACAGAAGGGCTTCAAACATATGATGCATTTAATAAAGAGGTATTTACCATGCGAGCTGCTGTGCTTTGGACAATCAATGACTTTCCTGCTTATGCCATGTTATCAGGATATAGTACAAAAGGTAAAAAAGCTTGTCCGGTGTGTGCTGAAGATACAGAGTCCATTAGATTGCAAAATGGAAAAAAGGAATCATTTATGGGGCATCGTAGGTGGTTGCCTAATGATCATTACTATCGTGGATGGAGAAACAACTTCAATGGTTTTCCTGAACGAAGGACAAGACCAAAACCGAAGACAGGTTCTGAAATTCTACGGTCATTGCATGGTTTGAAAGTTCAATTTGGAAAAGGGAATAACAAGAAGAACAAGCCTCGCAAACGCAAACGAGCAACTCAAGATCCCCCTGAGCTGGATTATGGTAATTGGAGGAAGAAAAGTATATTTTTCGAATTGCCTTACTGGGAGCATTTGTTGTTACGTCATAATTTGGATGTCATGCACATTGAGAAAAATGTAACAGACAGTGTAGTTGGTACATTACTTGGGATAGAAGGGAAAAACAAAGACAGTGTGAATGCTCGAAAAGACATGGTTCTTCTCAATGTCAAGCATGGTCTTCATCCTACGGAAGGAAGCAATGGACTAAAATATCCTCCAGCTAGCTTTAATTTGTTAAATGGGGAGAAAACTACAATGTGTGAGGTACTTTCTGATGTTCAACCACCAGATGGGTGGTCATCTAATATTAAAAATTGTGTACGTGTCGAGGAAAGAAAACTTGTTGGTTTGAAGAGTCATGATTGTCATATATTGATGCAACACCTACTTCCAATTGCCATTCGGCGGCCCATTAGATCCAAGAAGTTGATTAAGGTGTTGCTAGAATTGAAAATTGTGTACCAAAGTTGTGTACCAAAGTTGGTTCAGCAAAGCATTTTGAAAATTTGGACAATCTGTTTACCTTAACCCTATGCGACTTGGAGAACATAATGCCGCCTGCATTCTTTGACATAATGGAGCATCTCCCCATTCATCTAGCTGATGAAGCTGCATTAGCAGGCCCTGTTCAGTATAGATGGATGTACCCGATTGAGAGGTATATTTTGATCACTTTATTTAATAGTTAAACATTTAAGTTTTTATTGTTTATATATATCCATTTTATTTATAAAATTTATACAGGTATCTACATACTCTTAAGGAGTACGTGCGCAACAAAAGTAATCCTGAAGGAAGCATTGCTGAGGGATACCTTATAGATGAATGCTTGTCATTTTGTTCCATGTATCTATCTGATAAAACTGAGTCAAAACGAACAAAATTAGGTCGCAATGCTGACGACCCAACAAACACCATAAGGCCCGGATTACCATTGTTTGTTAAAAAAGGACGTGCCTTAGAACGTCCACAGAAGGTAAAGTTGACCGATGAAGAGCGAAATCGTGCCCATACGCATGTGCTTATCAACTGTCCAGAAATCAGTCACCACCTCAAGTAAATTATGTAAACTATTGCTTTTATATACTATTGTCTTCAATTTATAAATTCATATAACTAATTTGATGTTTTACCTTATATGTTTCTATTAATAGACAACACGTGGAAATCGAGAAAAGAAAAAAGGGTAGACGTTCAGTACAAGATTCTGAGAAAATGGCGAATCTATCATTTCATGAGTATTTTAAAGATTTGGTAATTACTCATTATATACAATACTAGTTGATGCTTGAAAATCTCAAAAGTTGGGTGATTTTAACTAAATGTAGTTTTTATTATGTAGATAGAAGAAAAAATAAATCAAGGTGAGGATATCGACCCGGACATTCGTGCATTGGCTAACCGACCTAACAACGAAGTCAAACGGTTCAAGAAGTACATCATGAATGGATATCGATTTCACGTTAAGTCACTTGACACTGAATCAAATGCACAAAACAGTGGAGTTTTTGTGAATGCTTCAAGTAATTGCTATGCTACTGCCAATGATCGTCGACCAAGAGATGCCATGCTCGACTACTACGGTGTACTATCGGATATTATAGAACTTGACTATTACAATGATAGGAAAGTGCTGCTATTTGAAGCAGATTGGGCTGATGGAAGGGTTCCCAATCGCGGGGTTAAGAAGGACGAGTTTGGTTTCATCTTAGTAAACTTTAATCACTTGCTTCCACCACCAGATACGTTTATATTTGCAAGCCAAGCGCTACAAGTGTTCTATGTGAAAGATCCTGTTGAAACAGACTGGAAAGTTGTTGTGACAACAAAACCGAGGGATTTTTTTGATATGGGTATCAATCTTGATCCAGAGCCTTACGCGCCTCAGCTTATAACCCGTGCAAGCAATGACGAAGAAGATGTCACAATAGCACGGACAGATATGGCCAGTGTTAATCTGGACTAGGTCATCTTGAATTTAAGTTCGGACAGATTTTGAATTATGTGGAATCTTTACCTATAATGTGGATGGATAATTATGGTTGATTTGATTTCTATGGTAAAGATTGTATAACATTTCAAGTGCCATTAATGAGTTTAATCTTGTTTGATTTATACGCTAAGAGATAATTACCTATTTTTTTTCAATCAGAATTGATATGCTTTGTGGAAAGAATAATAGAGATAATTTGATCAATATGGTAAAAAAATTATAAATTTTAAAATCCACTAATAAGTGAATAATGTAATTAATCTCTTTTTTTTATTAGAAAATTAATTTTATTTGATCTTACCCTTTGTGGCAAAAAACTAATTTTTTTTATCAACAAAAAATAATTATCGTTTACTAAAATTCATACTCTTTTATCGTCAGTAAAAGTTTCAAAATCATTCATTTTTCCTTCCAAAGGAAAAAATAATTCATTGCATGTAACCAAAAAAAGAAGAAAAAAAATTCATTGCGAAAAAAAAATGAAATAAAAAAAGCGGGACTTGAAAAAACCAAATCTCAAAAGCGGGGTAGGGGACATTTAGTTCGCGCTCTATATTTGGGTGGTCACACTGATTTCTGTAGCCGTTTATTAAAAATTAATAATAATAATATTTAATAATTTCCCTAAATCTAGCCATTTAGGTTTCCTTGATCATAACTACTCACAGCCATTCCATTTTGCCGTTTCTTACAAACCCAAAACCCATTTTGCCGTTTCCTCCAAATTGATGTTTCCTCTTGCAAGGAAAGAGGTAATTCTCTCAATCTCCTTTCTCAATCTTGAAATCCTTTCATTTAATTGAAATTGATTGTCTCTCTATTGAATCTCTATTTTTCATTTGGTTACAGGACATACGATTTTGGGGGAATTGATTATCAGCGAAATTGATTCTGGAGTTGAAGGTTCACTTTCTCTACAATATGTAAGTCATTCAAGCTGAGTTAGTCTATTGTTTTTTGTGAGTGTTATGGTTATAGTGAATGCTCGAATCGTATTTGAGTTGCCTTAATTCTCTTCTATCGTTTTCTCTCTATCTAGATGAAAAAAAGGAATAGGCTTGGATATTAGTATTTGGGTTAGCTTTCGGAGTCATTTTCTGAAGCTTCGTGCTTAATTTTCTTGAGAATCATATTTGGCTTTTATGAAGTAAAAAAGGAATAGACAGGTAATATTTGTAAATTTGCTGTGGTATTCTGTGGTATTCTATTTGTTTGTGAAATGAGTGGTAGTATTATTGTTGTATCGTGTTATGTACATCAGTGGAAAGGCTAATTGAAGTTTAGTTTTTTCTCCACGCTATTTGTTAGATTCTGGTTTGATTGTTTGTCTTTGTTGTATCTGTCCTTGTTGTTTTGTAGTAATGTCAAATTATGACGGCAATGTGGACTTTAACTATGAGGACATTGACTTGGACAATGTAAACCAATCACAGCTTCCCAACAATGTGCCTTTTGATGATAGTGAAACACAAGATGTAGGAGGTCTGTATAATGCTCAAGTTGAAGTCAATGAAAATGTAGAAGTCAATGTAAGTTGTACAAAAAAGTCAAGAGGTCCAAATATTATTCATTGGGGAGAAGATGGAGTTAGAGAAAGAATTAAGTGGGACAAGTTTGGAGCGCCTTTGTGGCCAAGAAAGAAGTGTGCACAATTCTCAAATTTTATTGGGTCTTTAGCTGCTGATGGTGGGTTCTATCCTATCAATATTAGTGATTGGCGTCACTTGAAAAGTGAGAGTCATAAAAGGGCATGGGAACGGGTGAAGGTATGGATATGATTTACGTTATTTCACTGATTTTTTTACACGAAATGTGAATATCTCATGATCTGAAATTTTGAATCAAATGTAGGGCACTATTGATTGGGCAGATCCACATACGGCTTCTAGGAGATCTGCAATAAAAAGCTATGTTTTTAAGAGGCTTCAGGACCGTTGGAAGCATCACAAGTCACAATTGAAGCAGAAATATTGGCTACCGAATCAAGGGAAACCTGAACGATTTAATTGCAATCTTGAATTGGTGGATCAAATTCAGTGGAAGGAGTTTGTTCAATATTTGGATGAGGAAGATACTCAGGTAATGGAAATAATTGTCAAAGTAATGTAAGCTATAAATATGTGTTTTGAACTCAAATTCTAATTAACATATTACTTGTCATTTTTGACAGACGAAGGCTGCCATAAATGTTAGTAATCGTTCTCAAAGGATAATGCATCATAGCACAGGAACAAGGACTTTTCCGGCTGTTGTACATGAATGGGTAAGTGTTGATAAAAGTGCATTTCAAATAGGAAGCATATTAGTTAAAGGATTTAATAGTTATAGTATTTTGCATGCATTCCTGACATAATTCTGTTTGTTCATTTCAGTTTTTCAGCCGTACCAACATTACATGGCAGAAAAATTTCAAATCAGACATTAATACTTGTTATCACCCATTAGCATGGGCATTAAGAGCAATATTTGATACTAGAGTTGCCAAAATGTTTGGTAGGGTGGATGCTTCTGCGATCTCTTGTGTATATATATCTGCTTCATCATGAACATGTGCTAACTTTCCAATATGTTCAATTTTCATTCATCTACACAAGTAATCTGCTAATTATAAACTTTTGGGGTTGAGTATCAATAAGAAAAATACGTAGACTTATAATGTTGGACAATCACAACTTCAATGCAATATATAATAGAATGAAATATAATAATTGCTGATATAATAACTCATTCTGATTTGCAGCAAGTTGAAAATGGAGTTGAGGAGCAACCTGATAGGTGGGAGATATTCAAGTTGACTCATTCTAAGAAAGGCTGTAAAGACCAATATGTTGATGATGCATCTACCAAGGCAGTGGTGAGTATTGATTTTTTCTTTTTAAGTTGTGGCTTCATTATTACTCAAGTTAGTACTCATATTGAAGAAACATCTCTGAAAATGCTTTTGATTTAGTGTTGATATGTTAAACAGATCTGGCTCATCTCTTGTATCAGTTTCTATTTTAGTATTGATATATGTTAAACAGATTGTAGATTAAGTCATATCCACAATGTATTGCTCAAGTAATTTGAGTTCAGTGACTTTTGGAACTTTGTAAAGGATCTTGATCAGAAAGCAAACAGAAGACAGATCTTAATCAATCAATCTGATTGTATCTGGTTGCAACTTCTATCAGTAGTTGTAAGTCAGATGGAAACTAAAGAACAAAAAGGTCTTAACATAACTGTAAAAGATTCTGTAATTAATTAATATGTCCCCAATAAATCAAGTATGATTTAGCAAATGAATTGCTATACTGAGCATGGTTTTCTATGCACTATAAAGAAATGTAGTGGGATCTCTCTCTCTCTCTCTCTCTGTTTGTGTATTATTCTTTTATTTTTTGTGCTTTTGGATGTCTCATGGTTGTTTCCAACTTTTGAGGCCTAAGTTTAAGTGATTGAAGCTTATTTGGTCTGAAGTTGCATGAGATTACTTGTCTATCTTAGTTTAAGTTATTAAACTTTTATTTTTTTATTTTTACTTGCTTATCCACATTATGCCCTCTCATATATTAGTCTGAAGTTCTGTTATGGTAAATATTAAATGTATAAGATAGATAACATTGTAAAGCAATCATATATTGCAGCAAATATCATTGCCATTTATTATACTGCAGTTTGTGATCAAGCTTGTTAAACTATTGTTGCTGCTTGTTATCATTGAATCAGTAGTTCATACTCTATATAACTTGATTGCAGATGGAATATGAACATGCCGAGGAGGAAAGAAAGAAGTTGAATATTGAAATAACTCCACAAGTTAGAGAAGATATATACGCGGAAGTTCTTGGGGTAGAAAAGCGCAATATAGTGAGGGGGCTTGGAGCAGGAGTCAAATGGCGGGATGTTCCTTACATTCATACTGAAAAGAGGGCAGTTTCAAAAACTGTGGAGGCTTTGCAAGCTAAATTCGAGGAACAACGGTTGGAGGCTGCAAGATTAAGAAGTGAAGCTGAAAGGGAGAAGGTTGAGGCTGCTAAGAGAGAGGAAAGGATCAGATCTGAACTTGCTGAACGGGAGAAGAAAATGGTTGAAGAGATGGAAAAATTTAAAAGAGATCAGATGAGAATAATGGAAGATAACTTGAAGATGGTGGAGCAAAGAGCAGTTCTAAGAATGGGTCAATGGATGAAAGAAGCTGGATTTTCAGGCATAGACACCGCATCACAAGCGTTTGTGGAGCAGATTACACAAGCTACTTCAACCCAGCCACAAAGTAATATTCCAGTCATTCCAACTCCATCTATGCAGCATGGATATCGCCCAGAAATGCCAAGAACTTTGACAAACTGACATGGTGAGTTATGGCAATGTAAATATCATGAGAGTAGCTTTTGTTTTTGTGATAAACTACTCTCAGCCTAATCTTAATGAAGTGGACATGGTAAATATAGGTGGGCTAGAATAGTGATGTTCTTGGACAAGGAATTTGTTGTTGAAGGGGAAAGTCATAGTGGTCTTCCACCTTCATCAACAATTACCTTGTTTTGATTTCCAAGAACTTTCAATGCATTAAGGAATGTATTCTGGAAACTATATGAATTGTATTTTGTAATTATGTGAACAATTATGCTTTAGAAATGAGAAATTAATATCTATTTCGATTTAATGTGTTGGAATGAGGTCTTTTAGTATGCAATAAGTTACTGGTACAGGTTCTGGAAAAATCCTAGTGTATTTGAATTTTACTTTTTTACTGTGTAATAAATTACTGAAGGTGGAGAATGAAATTTTACTCTCTCTCACAGATTAATGTTTCTTACTTTGCCTCACTGATTTTAGTTTTGTAATAGTTCTCACAGATTTTTTGAAGTTAATTTTACATTCTAATTTTATTTATATATTCTGATAAACGAATGGGTCCCACAAAATAATTCACACTGATTTTTCTATCAGTGTGGAGAGACCAAAGGCCACCCCCCTCAAATGGGACAGAAATTAAATGTGTGAGTGTAGGGTGGCTATAGGGCTTCCCACACAGATATCAGTGGCTATTTGAGTTTATATTCACTGATTTGAATCAGTGTGTAAAGTCAGTTTTGCTAGTAGTGTGTTCAAAGAAATATGTGGTTGATGTGCGATTTGTAATTTAGATGCTACTTGGGTGAACCAATTGAGCAATTGAATCTTTTTAATTAGCTTTTCTGGGAAAGATTTTCATGTTCTTTTGTAGTCCTAATTTGTGAAAGATTTTTCCTTTTATACCTATTGACTTACATGACTGGAAACAGTTTGTATTAGTTTACAAAATTGTGTGTAATTTTTTATTTTGGTGTACTGACAGGCAAAAGAACAAATGGCATAATAATTATCATAGACGGGAGAGGGAGACCCAAAAAACAATTATATAATTTAAAGCGGAATGATTTTGTCTCTAACAAGTTAAAATTCTGTTAAGTACTAAACTCAATTTAAGACTTATGATCCATTCATCTTCAGCTAAAGAAAGCTCTTTGACCGTAGCTTCGTGGGTGCAAGTAGCATTCCACTCTGAGAGTAGCCTTCCTCAACAACACAAAATTTATTATATGGGTCAAAGCAGTAAAAGAAAAAAAGAGCTAACTTGATAAATTATTGTTTTTTTTTCCTAATCGCATTAATTGTACACGCTTTAATCAAAAAATATTTGTCAATTACTGTCTTAACACCATGCGAAAATAATTTTAGTAAATGTGTAAAAGCAAAAGAACCATCACACGCAATACACAAATATTGTTCGTTTCATTTCCGCTTAAAAAAAAAAACATGTATAAAAATATGTATATAGGAGATGGAGTTGATTGGAGCATGTCGACTTTATTAAACAAACATGTATAAAAATATGTATATAGGAGTTTCTTTTTAAAAAGTATGTTCCTATTGTAAACATTTGTATATATTGGTGCATATATTTATATGAAGTTTAATGTTTTTTACCATTCTCAAAAAAAAAGTTTAATGGTTTTTTTACTAATGAATTGCTAAAACCAAATACCACTATAGTATAATGCTTGCATCTGAGAGAGTTAGGTAATGTGCAATACGGAAATTATATTGCACTCCCGAGGAAATCTGACACACGCATAGTAAGAGAGGAATGACAATGTGCATAAGCGAAATGTATTGTCCAAAAACAAAACTCGCACGCGCGAGCGCAGTCCTTTCGCACGCGCATAGCGCGTGCAGGAAGGCTAGTAATTACTTATGTGTATGGATTTGTACTTTTAGTTATAACCCTAGTTAGTAAATTCGCGTATAATTCGCGAACTTCAAAATTTTCAAATAAAACGTCCGTCTTTCATATTGATTGCAAAGATAAGGAAAACTTGCCCTTTTTTTCATGAGAGTTTCTATTGGGACCTATTATATTTATTTTATGTAGACTTTTCAATTTAATAATATTAGATTGTATTCCTTATATGAGTGAAAAAAAGGAATATTAGATTTAATAACCTCACTCATATAATTTAATAATATTATTAAATTGGAAAGTCTACATAAAACAAATATAATAGGTCCCAATAGAAACTCTCATGAAAAAAAGGTCCGTCTTTCAAATAAAATGTAGTGAAATTAATTGGAAATTATATGTTTGCAAATTATATGAGTGAGGTTATTTGAGGAAGTTTAGTAAGTAAATTTAGTATTTGAAAATTTGATAAGAGGTGTAAAAAGCATAGAGGTCAAGTGAGTAAATTTGGAGGTTCCAATAGGAAAACTCTTTTTTCATAGACTTCTCAAAAAACTTAGAAGTTGAGTAGGTTTGTAGACATGTACTTCCCCAGCTACGTACTTCGGTCAAACTTGTAAGACATTACAATAATCTAATCGTGGTGGGATTAAACAACTTTTTCTAACCTAGTGTATGGACACATTTTGAATTGAATGGTTTTCAGTAACATTCTAACAGAATGGCAATGCGTATAAAAAATAGGTTTATAAACCATGCCAATACTGAACAGAAAAAAAAAAAAAAAAAAAAAAAAAGAACAGAAAAAATAACATCCTGTTTCTCCTCAAGAAACAGTTGCTCTTTCTTTAATGTAGTGATGATGGCTGAGGAGCCAAAGCCTATATAGTGATAATATAATGGCAGTTTGATAGTTCACTCTACCTTAAACTACCGCCACCTTTACACTATATATAAGCTGATCATGCAGTATAACCATTCAGGTATCTGCAACCTCAATTAATGGAGCTAATTCGTATACCCAGTTTCTGCTGATCTCTATACATTTATGTGCTTACCATTCTTCTTTTCATTACCTTTTTCCAACCTATCATTGTTGTAGATGCATTCGACAATGAAACTGATCGATTTGCTTTGCTCAAGCTCAAAGAATCCATAGTCACTGACCCACAAGGGTCGTTCAACTCATGGGATGACTCTATTCCCTTCTGCAAATGGCAAGGAATTAATTACTTGCGGCAGAAGACATCAAAGAGTAACGGCCTTGAACCTACAAGGCCATGATTTGCATGGCACCACATCAAAGAGTAACGGCCTTAACCTCTCCTTTCTTAGGTTTCTCAACCTTCAAAACAACAGCTTCTCAATAACAACACGTTTGAAACTTGAGTGACCAAAGTATCGAATGAGTCATAGTTGAGTGACCAAAGTGACTATTCTCCCTTTTTTTTAATTGCTTCCAATTAATAACCTCTCTGGTACGATACCTCCCTCCCTTTTTAACATATCATCCATGAACTACTTCTCAATTTCAGGTAATAATTTCGAGGGCAGTATTCCCCCTGATATAGGCCTGAACAAGCCTAATCTCCAAGTTTTTCTGATTGGTGGAAATCAATTCTCTGGACAAATCCCAGCTTCATTTGCCAATGCTTCTCAGCTTCAAATACATGATATGACACAAAACTGTAAGATCAAATATGGACATAACACATATCATCATAAAGTAATTGATGATTAGCTTAATATCAATCCTAGTTTAACATGGATACAAACAGTAAATCAATACTAGTGACTTAATGAAGTAGTGTATCAATTCATTAAGGATAGTAATCCATTGCTTAGTCGACAAGAAAGGCTACAAGTTGTGATACATTAGGAATCTAATAGTGAAACCTAAACCGACAAGGAATGCTTTAATGGGAAGCTTATTGAGGTTTAAGTCTCATATATATACAGATGAATTGGTCCCTGATTACTACCACGACTATTGCATAAGTTCTGTCCATTGAGAAGCAAGTTGGTAAGTAACAGAAGACCACATTCAGTGATCGAGTTAAGCAGTTGCATAAGATGGAATCCATGCCTGTTATTGCTGAAGGTAAGCCTTAATCCTTTTATGATTGTTGTGCATATGTTGTGAGCATGTATCTATGGTTTTACAATTGGTATCAGAGCATAGGCTCACAAATATGAAAAATCGTTTTAGGGTTTTGCAAAACAAACATAAATTTTTTTTTTTTAAGGGTTTTTCGCTTTACGGGTCAAGTAACTGATAAGGCTACTGACCGAGTCACTGGTCATGTAACTGATCAGGTACCTGACCAAGTAAGTAACTGACTAGGTAACTGACCAAGTAACTGGTCAGGTACCTGATCAAGGTAAGTTACTTAAAGTCGACTGCTGCATCTGGTTAATTATAAAATTCACGCTTCCGCTATGTTTTTTTTTAGCAGCAAATTGGGGAAAAAGTTACTTAAAGTCGACTGCTGCATCTGGTTAATTATAAAATTCACGCTTCCGCTATGTTTTTTTTTAGCAGCAAATTGGGGAAAAAGCAAAAACAGGTTTTTCTGTGAGATTGATTTTGATTCATAGCATGATAATTGAATTTTTGATTGTGCCCAAGAACCCTAGTTGCATTCCCGGCGTGCGTTAGGCTAGAGTAGATGGTGACCGGATGAAATTTACAATTTCTTGATTGTTCTGTGGTTTCTTGGAATCGAATCAATTTTGGTTATGCTTGAATATGCATGTTGAATTGATTGATGATATGGTATTGTATCTGTGATTGTGTAAAATTGTATGAAGAACAGAAATCTCCCAGATTTTGTTTACACGTTGTTAAAGTTGACAGATACAAGAGCTTAATTTTCTTACAAGGATGAATCTGGATAGAATGTAAAGTAAAAGAGCTCATATGTTTTGTGGTTTTCTGTTGGCATAAGTGATTATGATGCACAAAGCATCCTTCATTGATGTTGGCAGAAAACATTGATCAGGTACGTGTAACTGGTCAAGTAACTGACCAAGTAACTGTACCTGATCGAGTAACAAAACTGAAATTGTGTTTTGTGTTTTAAAACTATGCTTCAATTTTGTCTTCCAAAGAAGTGGTTAAGTATGGTTTTAGAATACAAAACAGCAGTATGCATGCTTGATGAAAATAAATACAGATACTTCGAAATTTTTCTTCTGTCTAAAGATGTGGATAAATTTCTTTGGATAACTTGTTTTCATTGAACATGGCATATTGATAAAGAACTCCAGGATATTAAGTTTCTGCTCAAAAGTGATGCTTAATATTGTTTTTGTTATGGACTGACATGAATGCAAGTATGGTTGTTTAGGTTTTCTGTATGTTCTTGTTTTGGTTACTTAAAGCTAAATAAAACACAGAAAACTTAAACATATTTTCTTTACAAACTGAGAACTCACTCGAATTTTTGTCTTGCTCCTTAGGTAACTCTTACATGAACTTGAACAGTGTCATGATGTTAACTGGAACCAACTATAGAGCTTGGCTAGACTCTGTGGAAAATTATATGGGAATGCATGAGAACATAGACTACTGCTTTACTGAGGATAAGCCTGAAGAGTTAAATGAAAAGAGCACCAAGAAAGATACTGACCTTTACAAGAAGTGGCATAGATCCAATAGAATGGCTAAGAACCTCATCAGAACATCTATGTCTAAGACTGTCAGGGGAAGTATAGAAGAGCCTGAGCTAGCATCAGATTTTCTGGAACTCATAGGTGTTAAGTTTAAAGAAAGTGAAAAAGCAGAAGCAGCTAGGCTAACCAAGGAGTTTCATGATTTGAAGTACATGGGTTCAGGGGGAGTTAGAGAGCATATTATGAAGATGATCAATATAAATGGCAGACTCAGGGAACTCTTAATGGGGGTTAGGGATGAGCAAGTAGTGCATTATGCACTACATTCCTTGCCTAACAGTTTTAGTCATCTTAGGACCAGTTACAACTCTCAAAAGGGAAACTGGACTCTAGATGAACTTATATCCATCTGTGTGGATGAGGAATCTAGGATCAAGGAAGAAAAGGAACTTGCTACAACCATTAACCTTATTGAGAAGCCTAAAAGGAAAAAGCCCCAGAATAAGCTCAAGCCTACCAAAGCCATAACTAAGAGTTCAACAGCTGCAGTGGCCAAGGAAAACAGGCCATTCAGGTTCAAGTGCTACTTTTGCAAAAGAGTAGGACACATGAAAAAGGACTGCACTGGCTATAAGAATTGGTTAGCCAAAAAGGGTAAGATTTTTTCTAATACAGTTTTTTCCTTAGAAATTAATCTTATAAATGTTGAACCACAGTCTTGGTGGATAGATTCAGGCTCACCTATTCATATTACTAATTCTCTGCAGGGATTCATAAGGAGGAGAATCCCAAAAAGTGATGAAGTGAACCTGTGTGTAGGCAATGGCATGAGAGTGGCAGTCAAGGCTATTGGAACCTTAAAGCTCAATTTAGGATTAGGAAAATTATTAGTTCTGGACAATGTTTTTTATGTACCTTCCATGAGAAGGAATTTGGTTTCAGTTTCTCTTTTAGTAAAATCTGGTTGTAGACTTGTTATGGATAGTAATGGAATTCTTATTTCTAAAAATTCTGTTCAAATTGGTTCTGGTGTTATTATGAATGATTATTTACAGTTAAATTGTTCAATGGCTCAACAAGAAATTTTACTTGTTGAAAATAACACCAACAGTACTAGCACTTTAACAGGTGTTAAAAGAACCAAACTAAATGAAAAGTCTGCATTTTTATGGCATAGAAGACTCGGCCATGTTTCAAAAGAGAGACTGAAAATTTTAGTGAAAAACAACATCCTAAATTAACTTGATTTTTCTGATCTAACAGACTGTGTTGAATGCTTTAAGGGAAAAATAACTAATACTAGAAAGAAGACTGCATATAGAAGCCAAAATTTATTAGAACTCATACACACTGATATATGTGGACCATTTAGGCATCAAACTATCTGTGGGAATGTGTATTTTATCACATTCATTGATGATTTTTCTAGATACAGTTATGTTTATCTACTTTCAGAAAAGGCACAAGCATTGAAAGCTTTTCAAATCTTTAAGTCTGAGGTAGAAAATCAACTAGAAAAGAAAATCAAAACAGTAAGATCAGATAGAGGGGGTGAGTTCTATGGCAAGTACACTGAATCCGGCCAACAAAAGGGTCCATTTTCCTTGTTTTTGCAAGACAATGGAATTAAAGCTCAATATACAACACCCTATAACCCACAACAGAATGGTGTTGCAGAGAGAAAGAATAGGACTCTTTTGAACATGGTTAGATGTATGATGTGTACAACAGGTTTGCCTAAATTTCTGTGGGGTGAGGCTTTAAAAACTGCAAATTATATTTGCAACAGAACACCTAGCAAAGCCATAGAAAATACTGCTTTTGAGCTTTGGTGTGGCAGAAAACCTAGTTGTAACATCCCGTATCTTAATTCACCGGTTTACTAGTCATTTGGACAGTAAACGACAATTTGATTTACTTTTACTCTTTTTCGGTAACTTTAGTGGCCCTAAAAGTTGACTTTTTGTTCGGGTCAAAATTTGAGAAAATGTTCTTCATGAAAGTTGTAGAGGACGTTAAACCGAGCGCGTGCATATGTGGTACGTAAAAATCGGAGTTCGTATGTGAAAGTTATAAGCGAAATACTAAAGTTACTGTTCATATGGTAAGTTTCTATAAATAGCCGAGTTACTGTGGTAAGTTTCCATTTTCGGAAACTTACCGAGCCCTCTCCCTTCTCTCTCCCCGACCCTCTCTTCCTCTCCGACCTCTTCACCTTCTTCCGGCCATAACTCCTCCATCCGGCGACGGATTTTGACGTATAAGATGTCGTTGGAAAGCTCTCTTCCTATTCTTCATTTCTGGGTTCGTTTCGTAGCTTAATATGAACTGTGGAAGGTGCAGAAACGAGAAGAAGAGGACGGTCACTGTAGCAGTTTTGAGTCAACGCCGATATTTTCCGATTCCGGAAGTCTCCGGCCACCAAACTGGCATCGAAGGTTCGGTTTTTGACATAGATAATTTCCCCTAAGGTCTTTCATTTCAATTTGCAGTGTAGAGGTCGAATTAACAATTTCAATTTCTAGGGTTCTTGGGTTTTCTGGGCTTGTGTTCAACGGCCAAATTGGAGCTCTTCCAGGTAAAATTGGAACTTGTTGGAGTTTAGAAAGAGGTTGGGTTTGTTGAGTAGATGATGTTGCCAAATTTTGGTGGCCATCGGAGGTGGTTGCCGGTGGTGCGTGGGGCCCACGCGCTGCCACTGTTGGTGGCGCGTGGAGGCGTGTAGGGCAGTGTTTTAATTTCAGTTTTTTTAGCCCATTAAATTGTAGAATTGTTGTAGAGCTTGTATGTGAAGTTTGGTGAATTTTGGAGGGGTTTGGAATTATTTGTGAATTTTCGAAGTTTGAAGTTTTGTGATTGAATTGTGGGAAATCCGGCCGTCGGATTTCCCTCGTTTTCGTTGTGGAATATATAAATTGAGGAATTGGTGTTGTGGAAGAGATTTGGGTTGAATTTGAGAAGTGATGGAGATTGGGATTTTCGGGTTTCGTTTAGGTTCGTAATTATTTTATCGGATTGTCGTTTACGGAAATATAATTGTGTACAGGGCAATGCCGCGAGCTACGGTTAAATGGAGGAACTCGTTTGCGTGGTCGCCCAATAGTACTGTGAGTGGACTTTTGTTTTTAAGTAAATGATGCATGCATTTATTCTTTGATTATGCTCTAATTATTTATCATTTTACATTTCGAGCATGTGATTCGATTTCGGAGATGGATTTCGTTTTATCTCATATAATTACTTTCGATAATGATTCGTTTCCGAAGTTGCTTATGATTTATAATTTTATTTGATGAATTATTTATTTCCGAGGTGATTTCCGGAATTTTACTTTTTAGTTATATTCCTATTCATGGATTTGAGATTTTTGGAAAGGTTTTCGAAATGGGATTTCGATGGAATTATTTTCTTGTTTATTTATTTGATCCTTGGTTTTGGCATTGGGAATGCCTTAGCAATAATGTCGGTTTGAGAACTTTGATTATTTGAAGATTTTATGGCGTGCGGGGTCACGTCATTGGACTATGCTTATTTTCTTTTATTTACTTTTGAATTTGAGTTTATCTTGGCGTGTGGGACACGTCATTGGAAATTCTTTTACGAGAGATGGGGGAGCCTTATGTATTTATGGATTTACTTGGTTTTCGGATTTCTTTTGCCATACTTTGGGTGACTATTATCATTGCTAGCATTGATCTTCCGCCTTTGTGGCGAGGTGATGGGATCACCGAAGCCCTCCGCCTTTGTGGCGCTGGTTACTGTCTCTGTGACAGTAATTCTCAAGCCCAGTATCCTATCGCTACACATAGTGGCGTAAGGGTATATTACGGGAGTAATGGGAGTACTTTAGCCTGGGAGGCTATCACCCGAGCCTAGGAGGCTCACTCGTATGGCTATCGTCTTCCCCTACTCACTTTACTATTTTTGACTAGCGGGGCTAGTTCGATTTCCGTTTAACCAGCGGGGCTGGTCCTATTTTTATTGAGTACCGGAGTTTCAATCTTTTCTTTTAGTTGTGACTAGCGGGGCTAGTCGATTTTTCTTGTACAGAACTTCTCTTGTTTTGTTGTCTTTAAACATTGCATGCATCGGGAGTTTTTAGAGAAATAAATGGGGAAAGTATTAAATTTCCTTTTGTTAAAATTTGTTTATTTTTGTCCACTCACGCTAACGTGTTTTTCAATACTTTTCCCCTGGGCCCTTCGGTTTCAAATGCCCAGTTTGCAGGCGAAATTAGTTGAGGTCGGGTGTACATGGAGTCGAGGCATAGCCAACAGCATTACTTCCGCGTACTCATTCTATTTCTGTTTTTCTTTGTTACCTAGTGGATTAGTATTGCTCTGATAACCTATGGGATTAATATTGTTTTTGGGTTAAGACTGATATTTGTGAAATTGGAGTTGTGATTTGGGGAGCAGATGACTCCAGAAGATTAAGGATGGATGATTTAGAAGTGTAAATGTTTTCCTACAGGTTTTGGGTAGCCTACTTTTAGGGGAAGTTCCGCCAAATTTTTGGTAGAATCTCTTCTAAAGTGGGCCCCGCAGGGCCACTTCGGATTTCAGGGTGAAATCTGGGGCGGGTCCTGTCACTAGTCTTCATCACTGCCATGTTTGGGGATGTCATGCAGAAGCTAGGATTTATAATCCAAGCTTGAATAAACTTGATCCTAAGACAGTTAGTTGCTATTTTATAGGTTATCCAGATAAATCTAAAGGCTATAAATTATATTCTGCTCATCATTCACCTAGAATTTTTGAAACACATCAAGTAAAGTTTCTAAGTGAAAGAGTTCACAATACAAACCTTGAGGATTTAACCTCAGATTTTGAGGAAATTGTGTCGGATGAGAATATAAGTGTTGTATTGCCTTTAGAACAAGATGTAACTGATCGAGTCACTGGTCGAGTAACTGACCACGTAACTGTCCCTGATCAAGTAACCGGTCATGTCACTGACCAAGTAACTGTACCTGGTCATGTAACTGACCATGTAACTGGTCAAGTACCTGTCACTGGTCAAGTCACTGATCAAGTAACTGTCGCTGGACAAGTAACTGACCATGTCACTGGTCAAGTAACTAACCAAGTAACTGTCACTGGTCAAGTAACTGACCTTGTAACTGATCAAGTCCCTGTCAACCCTCAGCCTAGAAGATCACAGAGAGCAAGAAAACCAACTTATGGGGGGGAAGATAGTGACTACATTGTTTATCTGCAAGAAGCAGAAATTGAAATGGACTGTGCAGAGGACAATGATCCAACTACATTTAACCAGGCTATTGAAAGTAATGAATCTCACCAATGGCAGCTAGCAATGGAAGTAGAAATTGATTCCATGAGCCAAAATGCAGTTTGGGAATTAGTTGAACCTGACCCTAATCAGAAACCTATAGGTTGTAAATGGGTTTTCAAAACCAAAAGAGATGCAAATGCATGGCAATGTAGAGAGACATAAAGCAAGATTAGTTGCCAAGGGTTTTACACAGAAGGAGGGCATTGATTTTACTGAGACTTTTTCTCCAGTTTCTACAAAAGATTCGTTTAGGATAATCATGGCTTTAGTGGCTCATTTTGATATGGAACTGCACCAAATGGATGTTAAAACAGCCTTCTTGAATGGTGAACTAGATGAAGTGATTTATATGAGGCAGCCAGAAGGTTTTGTGCAAGCTGGAAGTGAAAACTTAGTATGCAGGTTAAGAAAATCAATTTATGGCCTTAAACAAGCTTCTAGACAGTGGTACAAGAAATTTGATTCTGTGATTTCTACTTTTGGATTTACAGAGAATCTTGTTGATGAGTGTGTTTACTTGAAGACAGTTGGGAACAATTTTATTTTCCTAGTACTCTATGTCGATGATATACTTTTGGCTAGCAGTAACTTTAAACTGCTTAAAGACACCAAGAGCTTTCTGTCAAAGAATTTTGACATGAAAGACTTAGGAGAAGCATCCTATGTACTAGGCATTGAGATTAAAAGAGATAGAGCACAGAGACTACTTGGTTTGTCTCAACAGAATTATATTACCAAAGTTTTGAAGAGATTTGGTATGGAGAAGTGTGCAGCTGGAGAAGTCCCCATGTCCAAAGGAGATAAACTAACCAAGAAGCAAAGTTCCAAAAGTGATGTTGAGAAAGAAGATATGGAGTCAAAGCCTTATGCTAGACTTGTAGGAAGTCTCATGTATGCACAAGTCTGCACTAGGCCAGACTTGTCTTTTGCAGTAGGGATTTTATCGAGATTCCAGTCTAATCCAGGCCATGAACATTGGGTAGCTGGGAAGAAAGTGTTGAGGTACCTGCAGAAAACAAAGAATTACATGCTAGTTTATAGGCAAGTGGAGGATCTGAAACTCGTTGGATTTTCAGATTCTAATTTCGCAGGGAACTATCCAGACTCCAAGAAGTCAACTTGTGGATATGTGTACATGCTAGCAGGAGGTGCAGTTGCTTGGAAAACCATGAAGCAAACACTAGTTTCAACCTCCACCATGCAAGCTGAATTTATTGCAGTATATGAAACTGTGTGTGAAGGACTATGGATCAGGAATTTCTTGATGCAGACCAAAGTGTTAAGTCACATTGTGGCAGGCACACTTGTGATTTATTGTGATAATGAAGCAGCTGTTTTCTTCAGTAAGAACAGTAAAAGGTTAAATAATTCTAAACACATTGATTTAAAGTATTACAGTGTTAGAGAAAGGGTTAAGCATAGTGAGATAGTTGTTTTGAGCATTGACACAAATTCGCAGCTAGCAGACCCCTTCACCAAGGCCTTGTCAGTAGCAGCATTCCAGAAACATACAGCCAGCATTTGAGTTTTAGCTAATCTAGATGCTTAGGTTCAGTAGAGAGTTAATCCAGTTGGAGCAATTTAAATTTCTAAGGTTTTTGAGTTCTTGTATTTTTTTAGTTGTGATCTTTTGACTTTATTTATCACAACTTATTTGTAATGACAGATTTTATTATTAATAAATTTTGAGGTATTTTCAGATTCTGGTTATTGCTGCAGTTTTTTGTTGAATGTTCTGAAAATTATCGATTTTGTGTTTAAAGTTATACTTGCTATCAGATGGCTTAAATCATGTGAAGCATGATGTTAAGGTTCAAGCAATATTTTTAAGCCATCAGTGTTCAGTGAATTTGCTTGAGTTTCTGGTTTTAGAAACATAAAGTAGGACCTAATATATGTTTACTTGTTGATACACATTAACATATATTGTATCACTTCTGGTTGAACATATGTGGATTGCAGAAGCTTGTGTTAGTGGTTTTGAAACTCTGCATTTTTGTTAAAATGTATACTGTTTCTTGCTCTGCATAAGTAACTGTGATCTGACTATGTTGGAATGGATTTTCGATTTGAGTTTGTTATCTGGCGCGCACTTCAGTAAGTTAAGTAGGTTTTGATGTTCTCTGGTGCAAATCATCGAGCATGATATGTGTGAGTCCAAGGGGGAGATTGTAAGATCAAATATGGACATAACACATATCATCATAAAGTAATTGAGGATTAGCTTAATATCAATCCTAGTTTAACATGGATACAAACAGTAAATCAATACTAGTGACTTAATGAAGTAGTGTATCAATTCATTAAGGATAGTAATCCATTGCTTAGTCGACAAGAAAGGCTACAAGTTGTGATACATTAGGAATCTAATAGTGAAACCTAAACCGACAAGGAATGCTTTAATGGGAAGTTTATTGAGGTCTAAGTCTCATATATATACAGATGAATTGGTCCCTGATTACTACCACGACTATTGCATAAGTTCTGTCCATTGAGAAGCAAGTTGGTAAGTAACAGAAGACCACATTCAGTGATCGAGTTAAGCAGTTGCATAAGATGGAATCCATGCCTGTTATTGCTGAAGGTAAGCCTTAATCCTTTTATGATTGTTGTGCATATGTTGTGAGCATGTATCTATGGTTTTACAAAAACTATTTTGTGGGGAAAATTCCTAAAATTTTTGGGAATCATTTAGAACTAAGATATCTGGGTTTAAATTTCAACAACCTAGGAAACTATTCAGCCAATGACTTGGATTTTATTACATCCTTGACAAATTGCAGCAAACTATATTATCTTGGTTTGTCTACCAACAAATTTGGGGGTGTTTTACCAAACTCTTTAGCCAATCTATCAACCCATTTGAATTATCTATACCTTGGGAACAATGGAATATCGGGAACTATTCCTGCAACTCTAGAGAATCTCTACAATTTAACAGCCTTGGGTCTGAATTAATGGAAACATGTTCACAGGTGTCATTCCTACCTCAGTTGGGAAATTACAAAGCCTGCGACAATTAGGTTTACATGAAAACAGATTGTCAGCCATATCCCATCTTCCATAGGAAACCTCACTCAATTAATTATATGAACTCTTCTCATCAGCAAATGAATTAGAAGGAAGCATTCCTCCAAGTATTGGAAACTGCCAGAGTTTGCAGGAGATTGAGATAACACATAATAGGCTTAGTGGAGAAATACCACCACAGGTCTTTAGTATTTTCTCACTTTTCTATCTCAACATATCTCTAAACTCACTAAACGGCAGCCTAGCTGCAGAAGTGGGTAAGCTGAAGAATACCTTTGCACTGGACATCAGTGAAAACAATTTGACTGGACAAATTCCAGACAATATTGGTGACTGTGTGGACCTTGAATATCTCGACCTACAAGCCAATCTCTTTGAAGGTAAGATACCTTCATCTTTGACTTCTTTGAGAGCTCTTCGGCAGTTAGATCTATCACATAACAATTTGTCAGGAGAAATTCCAAAAGACCAACAGAGACTTCCATACCTGCTATATTTGAATATTTCTTTCAATAATCTGGAGGGTGAGGTACCAAAAGAAGGAGCTTTTCGAAACAAAAGTGCAATATCATTGGTCGGAAATCAAAACCTTTGTGGTGGTGTTTCAGAATTACAGCTACCTGCATGCCCGGTAAATGCATCAAAGCAGAGAAAGGCACATGGTTTCATACTAAAGTTCAAGGTTTCTTTTGTTGCTGGATGCTCTCTTCTGTTTTCATTCTTATTTGTTCTTCGTTGGAGGAGAAAACATAAGACGAAATCATTATCTGTAGACTCATCAATCAGTTTCCTTCCCAGGGTTTCATATCAGGCACTTCATCAAGCTACCAGTGGATTCTCCCCAAGCATGCTGATTGGATCAGGTGGTTTTGGTACTCTATACAAAGGAATTCTTGATCAGGAAGAAAATAATGTAGTTGCCGTAAAGGTCCTCAACCTTCAACAAAAGGAGCGTCCAAGAGTTTCACATCAGAGTGCAATGCACTGAGAAATATCCGGCACATAAATCTTGTGAAGATTCTGACGTGTTGCTCCAGCATGGATCACAATGGTAATGAATTCAAAGCTCTCGTGTTTGAATATATGTCAAACGGAAGCTTAGAGGAGTGGCTGCACAAGGAAGACCAATCAAGGAGCTTGAACCTTCTTCAAAGATTGAACATCGTTGTTGACGTGACTTCTGCATTATGTCATCTTCATGACCATTGTGAACCACAATTATTCACCGTGACATGAAGCCAAGTAACGTTTTTCTTGATGATGACATGGTTGCTCATGTTGGTGATTTTGGATTAGCAAGACTCATCATGGACTCCTCTCAAAATCAAAGTAGCTGATGTAGGACGAGATTTTAGCCAATTTCAACAAAAAATCTCGAAAAGAAAGAAGCATTTTCACATTAAGAAGAATAATTTGAATATTGGAAATTGGTATTCAAATAGGCTTCTTAATGATAGAATTAATCATAAATTACTCTTTTGGATATATCGGGATTCTCGAGCAAAATCTTGATTGGGATTCCACGCGTAATATTCTTTAGTATCTAGGATTCTATTTTCGATTTTTATTTAATCAGGTTTAATTAGGTTTCCTAGTTTTAGTCTACAATAAATTGTTCTTTTTGTTTTCTAGTTGTATTAGGTTTATGCTATGTGCCCTATATAAGGCACCTCTTAGATTGTAATTTTCATTCAACTTATCAATAAAAAAACCCAATATTAGAGAAGTTTCTCTATGTGTCTTACGGCTGTGCCCGTAATTGCTAGTGGATTCTAGCTCATCTCATATGGCTTTCGACGCTTGACGGAGCCTCTTACTATCGTGTTCACGCTTCCCCCATCATTTGGTATCAGAGCGGGTATCGCCCGCTCCTTAGCAGATGACGATCCAAGGGAGAAGTTCACTACCACCAACCTCAACGACGCTGGTCGTAGAGATCTATCAAAGAAAGTTTCGTTGAAGAGGAACATGTTGAGGGATTCGCCCTAGGACAACCTCATCAATCCAAAAAAAAAAAAGGAAAAAAAAGAAGAAGAAACATGGAACGTTGGATATTCACAACGCCGGATTATGACGACTTTCGAACTACATGTATCATAAAAGACATGGACTTTGTAGCGAACAAAGTTGTGGATTATTTTCAATTATCGACAGTGAAGCTGAGTGATCCATACTAGATTTCATTTGGAGAGGATGAATATGCACAAGTAACAGAGGTTTGTAAAGTTCCTGTCTCTATGGGAAAATTTTATAAATAAGAGATTACTTGTCATGTTATTGACATGGACGACACTAATGTGCTTTTTGGAAGACCATGGTATGAAAGCGTCAAAGGTGCTTATTGCAAAGACAACACATATTTATTTAGGTGGGAGTCACACAAAATTAAAATCAAGCCAGGAAGGAAGAACATCAAGAATGACCATCCTGAGGTGTGTGAAAATGAACATGAAGAAACCACTTTGAAGATTGAAGAGAAACTCATTAAGGACAAGGAAGCTGATTCATTCATCACATCGATATCCATGTCATGCACGCCTAATTGTGTTCAAGATCAACCCAAAGAGAAGCCAATGCCCATTCCTTTTCAAGTGAAGGAGTTCAAGTTTCAAGATGCTTATTCTAAACTTGTCTACGGTATTGGATTCATGGTGATACCTTTTAATTTCGAGAATATTGAAGTTGATGGCTTATCATGTTTTATTCCTACTAATGATCGAGCTGCATACAAGAGGAACTCGAGGTCGAGTTCTTTTCAAGTGGAGGAGACTGATGTAGGATGAGATTTTAGCCAATTTCAACAAAAAATCTCGAAAAGGAAGAAGCATTTTCACATTAAGAAGAATAATTTGAATATTGGAAATTGGTATTCAAATAGGCTTCTTAATGATGGAATTAATCATAAATTACTCTTTTGGATATATCGGGATTCTCGTGCAAAATCTTGATTGGGATTCCAAGTGTAATATTCTTTAGTATCTAGGATTCTATTTTCGATTTTTATTTAATCAGGTTTAATTAGGTTTCCTAGTTTTAGTCTACAATAAAATGTTCTTTTTGTTTTCTAGTTGTATTAGGTTTATGCTATATGTGCCCTCTTATATAAGACACCTCTTAGATTGTAATTTTCATTCAACTTATCAATAAAAAAACCCAATATTAGAGAAGTTTCTCTATGTGTCTTACGGCTGTGCCTGTAATTGCTAGTGGATTCTAGCTAATCTCATATGACTTTCGACGCTTGACGGAGCCTCTTACTATCGTGTTCACGCTTCCTGCATCAGTAGCACAGTTGGAATAAAGGATACCATTGGTTATGCTGCTCCAGGTAACAATCTTCTACATACCACTTTAGAAATTGCTATGTTTTTTAACATGAATGTGAAGATTATAGGAGCACGGAAGATTATAGTCTGAGATACACAGACAACAAATGAGAAAGTTTTTAAGTTGGGAAACAATAGACATGATTGATGACATGACATGACCATCTCAATGATTGTGATGGTAAATGATAAGATACGATTGATCACTTTATTTAAGGTAGAAAGAATATGATTTTCTGCGTCTCATCCTGATAATGAAATTCATCTATTTAGTATAATATATTCATAAGTTGTTCACCGACTAAGAAAGTAAGAAACCATTCATGATGAAATTTTTTGCATATTATACAGACTTACAGAGCATTTGATATACTTAATTGTATCCTGAGTTCACAGAGTATGCAAGTGGTGTGGAGGGATCAAAAAAAGGAGATGTATATAGTCATGGGATCCTTGTATTGGAAATGTTCACAGGAAGACGAACCACCGACGAATTGTTCAAAGACGGTTTGGATCTCCACAACTTTGTTAAGACGCCCATACCAGGAAGACTCGTGCAGATTGTGGACCCTGCTCTTCTAGCCACTCTAGAATTGTCTCCTGCAGCAACAGAAAATGAAGTGACCAACACGAGTGGTTACAACAACGAAATTGAAGCAGAAGAACAAAATACTGACTCTGAGAATTTGAATGCTTATCTGTGGAACTGCATTTTTCCTATCATTAAGATTGGACTTGCATGCTCGGAAGTATCACCAATGATGGCAATGAATAGAATGTGTATGGAGGATGTGCTCAAGGACAAAAAGCTTACCACACTGAAGAGATCGGTCGAGAGAGACCAAGAAGAACCTAAACAACAGGTGTTAATTTCTTCTTTTATCATATGTGCCAGAAAATTGATTATAATTTTCTTTTCAAATTCGAACATATGACGTCTGTATAATTCATAGGTTTCTGTGCTAATAAATTAAAGAGGATGGCATGGGAAGCGAGGTGTGATTAGTCTCCACGTTATATAGATATGGAATATATCCTAGGAGTACTGGAGACGTCCAAAGGCAACAGGCTAGGATGATCTCCATGACTCTTTCCTGAACGTATGTAATTAAGAAAATAGTTGTAGCTATATATTATGTAAGTGCTTAATTTCAATTTGTAGGTTATGTATTGCTTGTTGTGCCGGTTTTCCCAGAAAGCAAAGGGAAACTATAAGTAGCTTAATTATGTTTAACAATACAATTGGGTTCTTGGGAGTACCTAGTCGTTCATGGATCAATTTGGTCCTCGTTTATTTGAAGGTCATCTTAGGCTCCATAGCCTCTAATCTTTTTTCTCCTATGGTTCTAATTCAATCAGCGTCTTCATCATACATCATCCGACGTCGTTGATCCATTGCAGTGAAAAGAAAAGGGGAAAAGTACGTTTAACTTTCACGAGTAAAATAAAATTATAGTATACACGCAACGTACGGAGCATTCTTTTACACCAAAAAAACCAAAATTATGCATTTCGAAATTTCAAGTTTTCCACCCCAACAGAGTCCCATCGCTATATGTTACTGATTTGGTCATCACATTGTAATCAAGCTAGAAAATAGTCCACAGTCCAATCAAATTTGAGTCTTAAGTTTTTTTTGATGAAAAATTTGAGTCTTAAGTTATTAGCGTAAGTATCACATCAACGGATCAACCTATCTTGAGTCTTTGCCTCAACTTGTTATTTGGGTTACAGAAAGCTCAAGTCAATCATTTTCATTAAGTAGAGACGGCTTGTTTTATGGCGTTAGTACAAAAGACTTATGTAAGTGATCCATTTAGTCGTGGTGGGATTTCAAGATTCGTGTACCACGTTTTTTTTTTTTTTTAATGAATAAGAGATTAGGCGATATTAGCTCTTCGGAGGCAAACGATGTAGGGAACAAGTCCCACTCTCTATCCCGAAGGAGAGGGGTTTGCCACACTCTGGGAACCCACCGCCCATCCCTCTATTTTTATTTTATTAATAACATAAAAAGAAAATACAACCTAAAGAATGGGGGGGGGGGGGGGCATAAACCTTACCCCAAAAGCTAGAAAGAAAGACAAAAGGAAGTGAAAAAATTGAAGCAGAACCTCAAATTTTCCCAACTTCCAACTGTTAAAACAAGTCCAACACCAACCCATGCAAGAAAGAGAGTTAAACATGGCGAAGGTAAGGAAATCCCAGATCATCCATACGAAGATAAGGTATGGCTGAAGTTAACTGAAGTTAATTTGATCATTATGACAAAGTATATCTGATGAGATGATTGGCACATATTACAAGTTTCTTCTTCCACCAAATTGATGCCCGTGGAGCCATCCTCTGTCCAATTAATTCCAAGTCTTCACTCTTAGTCTTGATACACTACCTTCGTGTAGTTGTTAGTTTAAACTCTCAAATTGCGTGAGCCATAGGCAACCTATTCGATCAAGATTCTATAACATTCCAACTACCCTTTTGGTTTCTTGGGCTCTTGTAATATCATCAAGATATTATTGCTTTGGTCTAATAGGATTTCTGTCTACAAATTAAACGAAGTCTTCTTTCACTATGGTTGACAACAGTTCTGGGCCAGGAGGGGACGACTAGACCATAACGCAAACAAGCCATCACATGTTCATGTCTGCTGCCATTTCTTCCAATAAGACTTTTCTCCCTATATGTGTCTTTAAATACGGCATTTTGATAGTTCAAGTATGCCATGCACAAGTTTCTCACCATCTAGATTCCCTGCTTCTGCAAACCAAATTAATGGAGCTTTCTCATGTACCCAATTTTTCAGCATTTTGGTATATGTACCTTCACGTCATAATCCTTTTCCTTTTCCATCCTACCACTCATGTAAAGGCAATTCGAAATGACACTGATCGATTGGCTTTGCTGAAATTCAAAGAAGCCATAGCCACTGATCCATATGGGTTCTTGAACTCATGGAATGACTCCTTGCACTATTGCAATTGGCATGGGATCACTTGCGGCAGAAGGCATCAAAGAGTAGTAGCCATGAACCTTTCTCATTCTGATTTGCATGGAACCATATCACCTTACATTGGCAACCTCTCATTTCTTAGGTTCATCAACCTTCGAAATAACAGCTTCTCCGGCAAGATTCCACAACAAGTAGATCATTTATTCCGACTGCGCCATCTCAACCTAAGTTACAACATGTTGGAGGGGGGAATTCCAGTCAACCTCACATTCTGCCCAGAATTGAGCATCATAAGTCTTGCAAAAAACATCCTTAACGGCCAAATTCCGTCAGAGATTGGCTTATTGGAGAAGCTTGAGCATCTTGAAATTTACAAAAACAATCTGACTGGACGTATCCCACCTTCCTTGGGAAATCTCTCATCAATTAGCCGTCTCATCTTAGGATTTAACAATTTGGTGGGTAGTGTTCCAGAGGAGATTGGACGATTGCAAAGCTTATCCGTATTCTACATCGATGACAATCAGTTCTCTGGTACGATACCTCCCTCCATCTTTAATATATCATCTATGAAAGACTTGGCACTTACAAGTAATAATTTTAAGGGCAGTATTCCACCTGGTGTAGGCGTAACCATGCCTAATCTCCAAATATTTGAACTTGGTGAAAATGAATTATCTGGACAATTCCCAGCTTCATTTTCAAATTCTTCTCACCTTCAAATACTTGATATTCCCAACAACTTTTTTGTGGGGCAAATTCCCTCAAGTATTGGAAATCTTCCAGATCTCCGGTGGCTCGGTTTAAGTACCAATAATCTAGGAAGTAATTCATCTAATGATTTGGGAGTTGTAACATCCTTGACAAATTGCAGCAAACTAGAAGTACTTGATATGAGTGAAAACAATTTTGGAGGTATTTTGCCCAACTCTGTAGCCAATTTGTCAACCCAACTAACTAAACTCTATTTTGGTGTCAACCATATCTCAGGAATGATTCCTGCAGCCTTAGCAAATCTCAACAATCTAATAGTACTGGACCTGCATGATAACCTTTTCACAGGTGTCATTCCTACTTCTTTTTCAAAGTTCCAAAAGCTGCAAAAGTTGGGTTTAGATGTTAATCGATTATCAGGACAGATCCCATCTTCCATAGGAAACCTCACTCAATTATTTCAACTCCTCCTAGAAGAAAATAACTTAGAAGGTAGCATTCCCCAAAGTATTGGAAACTGCCAAAACTTGCAGTACATGACCGTTTCACATAATAGCCTCAGTGGAAATATACCACCACAGGTTATTGGTCTTTCCTCCTTATCTCTCTTACTCAACTTATCACAAAACTCACTAACTGGCAATCTGCCTGTGGAAGTGGGTAAGCTGAAGAATATCAATACACTGGACATCTCTGATAACAATTTGTCCGGAGAAATTCCAGATATCATTGGAACCTGTCTGGGCCTTCAATTTCTCTTTCTACAAGGAAATCTCTTTCAAGGAATCATACCTTCTTCTTTGGCTTCTTTGAAAAACCTTGAGTATCTAGATCTATCCCGAAACAACTTCTCAGGAAAAATTCCAAAAAATCTACAAACACTTCCATTCTTGCTACATTTGAACCTTTCTTTCAATAATCTGGAGGGTGAGGTACCAAAAGAAGGAGCTTTTCGAAATACTAGCGCAATATTGTTGGTTGGAAATCCCAAACTATGCGGTGGTGTTTCGGAATTGCAGCTGCCAGCATGCCCCGTCAAAGCACCAAACCAGAGAAAGAGCCATGGTTTCAACCTAAAGTTAACAGTTTCTCTAGTGGCTGGATGCTCTCTTTTGTTTGCGTTCTTGTTTGCTCTTTATTGGAGGAGAAAACAGAAGAAGAAACCATTATCTGCAGAATCATCAATCAGTTTCCTTTCAAAGGTTTCATACCAGACAATCTATCAAGCTACCGGTGGATTCTCCCCAAGCACTCTAATTGGATCAGGCAGTTTTGGCTCTGTATACAAAGGGATTCTTGACCAGGAAGAAAACAAGGCGGTTGCCATAAAGGTCCTCAACCTTCAACAGAAAGGAGCTTCCAAGAGTTTCACAGCAGAATGCAATGCACTGAGAAATATCCGACACAGAAATCTTGTGAAGATCCTAACGTGTTGCGCCAGCATGGATAACAATGGTAATGAATTCAAAGCTCTAGTGTTTGAATATATGTCAAACGGAAGCTTAGAGGAGTGGCTGCATAGTGAAGACCAATCAAGGAGCTTGAACCTTCTTCAAAGACTGAACATTGCTGTTGATGTGGCTTCTGCATTATGTTATCTTCATGAGCATAGTGAACCACAAATCATTCACCGTGACATGAAGCCAAGTAATGTTCTTCTCGACGATGACATGGTTGCTCGTGTTGGTGATTTTGGGTTAGCAAGACTCATCATGGACTCCTCTCAAAATCAAACTAGCACCGTTGGAATAAAGGGAACCATCGGTTATGCTGCTCCAGGTAACAATCTTCTACATAAATTGCTATTGTCTTTTTACATAATTATTGAAGAAGATAAATATAAACAAGGACACAAGTATTCAAAAATTGGAGTATGGTAGGTTATAATCTGAGATGCACAGACAACAAATGAGAAAGTTGTTAAGTTGGGAAACTATAGATATGATTGAAGACATGACATCTCTATCATTGTAATGGTAAAAGATAAGATATGCTTGATCACTTTATTAGTTTATTTAAGATAGAATGAATATGATTCTCTGTGTCTCATCCTGATAATGAAATTCTTTTAGTTAGATAACATATTCATATGTTGATCACTGACTCAGTAACCATTCATGATGAAAGTTTGCATATACTATACAGACATACAGAACATTGATATACTTAATTGTATCCTGTACTTACAGAGTATGCAAGTGGTGTGGAGGCATCAAAACAAGGAGATGTATATAGTTATGGAATCCTTGTATTGGAAATGTTCACAGGAAGACGGCCCACCGACGAATTGTTCAGAGACGGTTTGAATCTCCACAATTTTGTTAAGATGGCAATACCAGGAAGGCTTGTGAAGATTGTGGACCCTGCTCTTCTAGCCACTTTAGAAGAGACAGCAACTGCAACCACAGAAAATGAATTGACCAAGATGAGTCGTTACAACAACGAAGTTGAAGCAGGAGAACAGAACACAGATAATGATGATTTGTGCAAGATGAATGCTTATCTGTGGAACTGCATTTTTCCTATCCTTAAGATCGGACTTGCATGCTCGGAAGAATTACCAAGGAACAGAATGTCTATGGAGGATGTACACAAGGACCTACACCATATACAAAAAGGTTACAATGGTGTTCAGATCCGTCAAGAGAGACCAAGAAGAAGATAGGTGCTGTTATTTTCTTCTTTGTGACATTTGCCAGAAAATTATTTTTCTTTTTTCAAAATCTTAATGTACGACCGCATAATCCATGTTTCTTTTTTGTGCAAATAACTAACAGAGTATGGCATGGGAGCGAGGTGTTGGTATCCTGCAAGTTACATGGCATTGAATCCTGGTAGTACTGCAGGCTTCTAAAATCTAAAGCCAACATGATAGCCTGAACGTGCACGTGCAGCTTTGTCCTATTGACTCTGCCTGATAATGTGGAATATATATGTTGTAGCTAAATAATGCGAGTGCTTAATTTCAAATTCTAGTTTATGAGGTCTTTCTTCTGTGGATTTTCTGAAAGAGCTAAGGGAGACTAGCCATGTTGTAGCTTAATTATGTGTAATATATTAGTGAAGGTAATACGATTGTTTAGCAATCAAACACCTGAATCCTGATGCATAAACATTCACACATTGGCATGGAAATCACACTATCTTTACTTGGAGTAATGAAATGTGGGTGTTATATTACATCACCGAAATTTACTAAACGCAGCCAATGAATATCAAATGAAGATGTAGCACAATAACCAGTTCTACAAGTGCTGTACATGTAATTTGTGCCATAAATAACAGAGAAGGCAGTTATATAGCATTCTCACTGTAAAGAACCAGCTATTTGCTTCTGTTCCAAATCCCAAACCTGCCAACGTCAATATATCGCCTTTGGGGGCGAATATCAGAAGCCCTCTCTACCACTGGACACAAGATTTAGACCAACGAAAATTCTACTATGGACCATGGTTATGTTTGGCGCGTGAACAGCACGCGCGGCTATATGGCAAGTGAAATACCATTGCTTCAGACGTCGTGGGTCCCCAATCTTACGTCCTAGCCTCTTCCATTAACCCAGGCCGGCACCGAACACCTATAGCACCAGTACGAACTGTGGCATCAGGAATCGACGAGGCGTTGAGGTACCTGAGCGGAGCCGGAGCCGGAGCCGGAGCCGGACCGATACGAACGACCTCGTCTGCAGATCTGACACGCAATAGTTTGAATTCCGAGTCTCTTTGCGGTCCTCATGATCCTGCACGCAATTTTGCCTCTGTTGGCTATCAGAATCTTCTCGATTCTCTCCGGCAAGTCGGAGAATGATCGGAGTGATGGTATTCGGAAGTGGAATGGCTTGCCCGTGACCTTCCGGCGGAGGATGGTGGCCACTGACGCCATGGTTTGGAGTGAATGAGAGACGAAGTGGACTTGGATGGCAACGCTGCTGTGTTAATGGTTTTTTGTTAGGTGCTCCGTGCTGTTGTATACCAGATGCCCATATGCGGTTAGGTAACCGCGCGTGTCAGTCAGGCGCGGAATTACGGCTTGGTGCAGGTGGACTTGGTCCACAGAAGACTCTTCGATTAAACCAATCAATACTTTTAGTACCGTAACGGATGTTGAAGATGACAGAATTATATTGATACTGGATAGTCCCTAGTAGCTGATGTATTATTAACTACAAATCTGGATCTGCTTTAATACCTGAATTTCATTTTAACTCGAGACACTAGCTAGAAAACCTTGATTTTCTAAGAACTGCAAAAAATTAGAATAAAAATACAAACTGTCAGAGAAAAGGAAGATGGGAATAATCATACTGTCTGTATGAGCAAGAGCAAGACAAAGTCACATAAAAGACAACAATGGTACACCGAACAGAGATTACTGGGAGGAAGAAAACAACATACTAACTACTAACTGCAATTATAACACTACGTCACTAACCACCAAGTATTTAAATGGCATCTTATCAGAAGCCCTTCAAAATTCAAATTGCAGGCTTCAATATTATCACCGCGGATCACTTTTATACTGCTCTCTGCATTCAGTCCAGAATAAAGTCAACAAAGTTAAAAAGCTCCTATCTTTTGGATAATACCGCCGGACTCATTAGCTTTTCTACGCAGTCCATACACTCAAAAGTTTCCAATAAATTGCGAAACCACCTCACATTCGAGAACTACTATTTGATCAATGAACGCTTCAACTAAAGTGAACAAGATAATGTGGCAAATAAAACGCATTCTGGACACTTATAATATAAGAAATTCGGAAAAACATTACTAGGGATGGTAAATTAGTAACTCACAGGGTTCCAATTGCCAACAAGCTCTGTGTGCAATCAAGTGCAAGAATTGATGCAGTAGATGGAATCCCCTAGTGAAAAACAATTCTTGGATCCAAATCAGCTCGTGACACCCTTGCCAGAGGCATCAGTAACCCCAAAACTACACAATTAAGCACTTTCTTTTTTCCCTAAACAATGAAGCATTTTCTTTTACACCAAAAAAACAAAAATTTAGGCATCTCCAGAGAAAATTGATCGAAATGCATAAATAAACAGAGTAAAAGCATGATTGAATGACTAAAATTTGTTTGAGAACTTTGTGTTTCATTCAATACTTGAACTTTACAATCTAGTGTGTATTTATACAAGCTAGAGTGCCTTGTGAAGGCTGTAATGGTCCTATTGCTATTCATCTGTGTATTGACACTTGTGTGATCCTAATTACATCAGTACTATGGCAACACACAGGTCTGGTCTCTGCTACATCTGTTGCACCATGGCAATGTGTCTTTTGGCTTTGTTTTGCAGAGTTGTATTTTGTCTCTGAGCTCCATTTGAGTTGTGCAGGTTATCCTTATCCGGAGCTTGTCTTATTGAGCATGCTTTAGTTTTGATTGGTTTTGACACTTCAGCAGCTGACTGGTTTGGTGATCATTCATCTTCTACTCTGTCCAGGTCAGTGATGATGTGTGAGTTATGATGCATACTGTCAACATCCCCCCGCAAGCTGACATTGGGAATGAGAGATGTCAGCTTGGAACTGATAAGAGCAAAACGCTGAATTGGGAGAGGTTTGGTAAAGATGTCGGCTATTTGAAAAAGAGAGGGAATATGATGGATGGTGATCAACTTATGGGCTACAAACTCGCGAATATAGTGATAATCCATGTCGATGTGCTTGGTTCTAGAGTGAAAGACTGGATTGGCTGTGAGGGCAATTGCACTGACATTGTCACAATAAAAGGAGGGTGGAGAAGGAAGAAAAATGCTAAGCTCTTTTAGGAGGTTGAGAGTCCATACAGTATCTGCAAGGGAGTATGCTAAAGCCCTATATTCAGCTTCGGTGGATGACCTGGACACAGTGGGTTGCTTCTTGGCACACCAGGAGATCAAGTTGTTGCCTAAGTAGATGCAATACCCGGTAGTTGAGCGGCGATCAGTGGGACAACCCCCCCAATCTGCATCAGAGAAGATGGTTAGTGCAGCAGCCCCTTTTGTGAAGTGAAGACCCATGTCTGGTGTACTTTTGAGGTAACGCAAGATTCTTTTCACGGCAATGAGGTGAGAAGTTCTCGGGTTGTGCATAAATTGACAAACCCTGTTAACAGAGAAGGCTATATCAGGCCTCGTCCATGTTAAATATTGAAGGGCACCGACTATTGACCGATAGGAGGAAGGATCTTTGAGGGGTTCTCCACTATGGTAATCAAGATTAGTGGGAGAGGCTGGAGAGGGAAAAGGTTTGGCCTCAATCATGGAGGTTTTGTGAAGAAGATCACAAATGTATTTGGATTGAGAGAGGTAAAGGCCATTCGAATCACGAGTAACCTCTATGCCAAGAAAATAGTGCAAGGGGCCTAGGTCTTTCATAGCAAACTTGGTGCTCAGTTGGGCAATCAGAGAATCACAATAGCTCGGAGAGCTGCCTGTGAGTATTATGTCGTCAACATAGACCAAGAGAAAGGTGATGGTGGAGTCATTTTGATGAAAAGAGAGGTGTCTAAAATGGATGCTCTAAAACCCAAAGAAAGTAAATGTGGTGCAATTCTTCATACCAAGACCGTGGTGCTTGTTTGAGGCCATAAATAGACTTGCGTAACTTGCACACATGTGTTGGGCGAGCATGGTCGACAAAACCAAGAGGTGGGATCATATAGACCTCTTCATGTAAGGTCCCATGAAGGAAGGCATTGGACACATCAAGTTGTCTTAAGCACCAGTCATGTTGTACAACAATTGTAAGAATCAATCGGATGGTAGCAGGTTTTGCCACAGGACTGAAAGTTTCGGTAAAGTCGATGCCTTGTTGTTGATGAAATCCCTTTGCTACGAGTCGGGCTTTGAATCTCTCAACTGACCCATCTTGCTTTTGTTTGATTCGAAAAACCCATTTGCATCCAATTAAGTTCATATGAGGTTGGTAAGGGACCAAAGACCAAGTGTTAGTCTGATGAAGGGCATTGATCTCTTCATGCATAGCTTGGAGCCAATTTGAATCTTTGGCAGCTTGGTGGAATGTGGTGGGAAGGGATGAAGTGTTAACTGAAGAAAGAAAAGCTGAATGAAATGGATGTTTGATTTGGTATACCTTTGGCTTGAAGATACCAACTTTGGATCTGGTAGTCATTGGGTGAGGAGGTGGGAGTGGTTTGGGTTGTCGTCTAGAAGTTTGACGAGGAGGTGGCGGAGAAGGTGAATCAGATGGCGGTGACCATGGTGAGGAAGGAAAGAGTGGAGGATTAAAAGTAGGAGGTTCGATTGGTGCTTCAGGGGAAGATGGTGTAAGCGAAGTCGATTGGTGTGAAGGAATTTGATGCGAAAACAGAAGAGGAGCTGGTGGAAAGATTGTGGGTGATAAAGTGGTGTTTGAGAGAGAAGGTTGAGATTGTGTGTTTGAGAGAGAGGATTGAGATTGTAGGATCTTGAATGGGAACTGAGATTCATCAAACACGACATGCCGAGATATATAGACTCTGCCAGATTGAGGATCAAGACATCTATAACCCTTGTGATGAATGGCATAACCAATGAACACACAGGCCTTGCTCCGAAGATCAAATTTGTTACTGGTATAGGGTCGACGCCAAGGGTAACACACACATCCATAGGCTTTCAGAAATTTGTAGTCAGGAGCACAATGTAACAACTTTTGAAGTGGACTGATGTTCTGAAGGGTTTTAAAGGGAAGTCTATTGATCAAATAGACAGCTGTATGCACAATTTCTGCCTAATATTGATGAGGTAATCCAGATTGGGAGAATAAAATTCTGGTGAGTTCAATGATGTGTCGGTGTTTTCTTTCCGCCAAGCCATTTTGCTCAGGAGTATGGGGACAAGAAAACTGATGAGAAATGCCATGATCGGCAAGAAAACTAGCAAATTGATTGCTACAATATTCACCACCATTGTCCGTTCTCAATGTTTTAATGGAGAGATCAAATTGTTTCTCTACTGAGCTCTTGAATTGTTTAAAAACATGGAAGACATTGGCTTTGGAATGAATGGGGAAAATCCAAGTATAACGAGACCAATCATCGATAAAAGTAACATAGTAATTGAAATTGCTCAAAGATGTTACAGGTGCAGGCCCCCAAACATCCGAATGGATGATTTGAAGAGGAGCAGTATTGTTACATTTGGAAAGACTGAATGGTAATCTAGAGCTTCTAGCAAGCTGACAATCCGAACAAAAACTAGACTTGTTCTTGGTCTTGGATGCAGGGAGTTGGAAGGTGGACAAAATGTGGTTGAGCACCGGAGTGGAAGGATGACCAAGCCTACTGTGCCAAAGAGAAGAAGAAACAGTTGAGGTAAAAAGAGCTGCTGGAGGGGACGGTCGATGAATGTGGAGATGAATGGGATAGAGGGCTCCTTAAATAAGGCCTTGAAACAGAACTTTCCCCGATGTAGATTCCTTTACAACACAAGAATATGGAGTAAGAACGAAGTAACAATGATTGTCATGAGAAAATTGATTGACGGAAAGTAAATTTTGTGAAGCAGATGGAACATGAAGAATGTTGTTAAGTTTAAGGACTGAACCAGATTGAGCAGAGGACCCAATGTTTGCAGGAGTTGCAGAGGACGAGCCAATGTGTGTGATGGGGAGCTGCTCACCATTTGCAGTTGAGACATTATCAGGGCCAGTGTATTCTGAGGCAATAGACATGGTGGAGAGGTCATTGGTGATGTGGTTGGTAGCACCAGAGTCAGCATACCAAGTGGTGACAGAGGCCGGAAGAGATGGTGGTTGTGGTGGAGCTTGAGTAGCATAGTTTGCCTGAAATCGAGCAGGTGGTGCTCGTCCTTGAAACGCATAATTCATGCGTTGGAAGTAGTTGAGGGCAATGTGATTGTTACGGCCACAGATTTGACAGCGAACCCTTGGACCACCGGAGTTGAAGGAGGGACGTGGTGTGTGGGATGGTGGTCTGAAAAATGAGCGTGGAAGGGTGTTGGGGTTGCGTGGCTGAAGTGGGCGCTGAACATTTGGGTGTGGTGGTAGACCTCTGGGTCGAAAGAAAGTGTTGTTATTGGGCCGGGCCGGGTTTTGGTGCTGAGTAAAAGCAGCAAAGGCTTGAGGTGGGTTAGGGTTGAGATGGGGATTGAGGGATTCTGTTCGGCGAAGGAGCTCAACCTCCTCGCTAAGAAGAAAGCCATGAAGCTCTTCAGGTAAAATTGGGTCTGCTCTGACTCTAATTGAGGTTGCAAATGCATCATAATCTGGTGGGAGACCATGGAGAGTGTGAGCCACGAGGTCAGCGTCGGCAAGGGGTTCACCAGCATGAGCGAGAGCATCAGAGATCTCTTTCAATTGTTGGAGGTATGCATGCATACTTGAGTTACCCTTCTGGAGAGTTTGAAGTCGACGGCGTAGCTGTAAGACATGGGAGCGAGTTGTGGCCGCAAGTCGTCGCTCAAGGGTCACCCACAGAGACTGAGCTGTCGTTGTGCCCACTTGGAATGGAAGAACAGCATCAGAGAGGGTAGCAGTCAACCATATTCGACAGGTACGATCTCGCTTCAACCACTCTGTATATGCCGGATTGATTTCGGTTGAATCTGATAGAAAAATGGGAGGGCAAGGTTCTGTGTCATTAGCAATGCCAAACATATTGTATTGTTGTAGGATGGGAGTGAGAAGAGATCTCCATAGCACATAATTGCCCGTGTTCAATTTGATAGGCACAAGAGACGAAATTTGTTGAGGGGTAACAGTTGGATTAAGAAGTTGGGCACTGACCTCAGGAGAAAGTTGAAAAACTGGTGGTGCGGTGTTGTTCATGTTTGGAGGTGTATTTGGTGGAGTAGCCTGTGGATTCGTTGCATCAACCATATTGATGGTGAAGGAATGAAATACGGGTGTACTGATGTGAGAGAGAAAGTGTGTTGAGTATTGCAGAAAGAAGAAGAGACAAGGTGTTTATGAAGAGAAAAAAAAAAAAAAAAGGATATTGAGTTGTTGAAGTAGAAATAGAAAAATTGAGGAGTGGAGTAGAACAAAGATTAATGGGTGAATGAACTTGAAGAACGGTGAATCAGGCCGTTAGGCATCAGCTCTGATACCATGATAGAAATGCATAAATAAACAGAGTAAAAGCATGATTGAATGACTAAAATTTGTTTGAGAACTTTGTGTTTCATTCAATACTTGAACTTTACAATCTGGTGTGTATTTATACAAGCTAGAGTGCCTTCTGAAGGCTGTAATGGTCCTATTGCTATTCATCTGTGTATTGACACTTGTGTGATCCTAATTACATCAGTAATATGGCAACACACAGGTCTGGTCTCTGCTACATCTGTTGCACCATGGCAATGTGTCTTTTGGCTTTGTTTTGCAGAGTTGTATTTTGTCTCTGAGCTCCATTTGAGTTGTGCAGGTTATCCTTATCCGGAGCTTGTCTTGTTGAGCATGCTTTAGTTTTGATTGGTTTTGACACTTCAGCAGCTGACTGGTTTGGTGATTCATCTTGTAATACCCCGAAAAATCCAAATTAAATTCCATGGATTTTTAGAAATGATTTTACGATAGTAGGAGCGAATACGGAGCTTGGAGAAGTTGTGGAATTAGTTCGAACGATTTTATTTTCGAAAACGAACGTTTTTTTAGGGGGTCAACAAAGTTGACTTTTTATGCGTTCAAAATTTGGGAAAACTTCCTTCATGAAAGTTGTAGAGCTCGTCGATACGATCGCGTGCATATGTGGAACGCAATATTCGGAGTTCGTATGAATAAGTTATGAATATTTGAAAATTGAGATTTTTCTATAAATAGCAGAAAAATCAGAATTTTTCATTAAGGACGAAAAAATCTCATTTTTGCGGAACAGTCCCTCCGGTCTCTCTCTCTCGGCCTCAGACCCGCCGGGTTTCTGCCGACCCGACCCGGCCGGAAAGGGCACTTCCCGGCGTCCTCCGGCCACGACCCGGCCCTCTCCGGACTCGCCGTGCCACGCCCAGCCGCCTCGTGGCCTCCCCTTGCACCGCCGCTGCCCCCAGACCTGGATCGAAGCCCCCCCGAAGCTAGAACCCGACCCGACCGGAAAACCACTTTTCCTGCGTTGCATGGGCCGATCGTTCCCATTTTCGTGATCTCCTCTTCATGCTGATCATCCCCATGTAAGCCTTTCATCACGATTTTGTGTATAGAACGCTAGATCATGGTTTGACTTTTTCGACGTCCCTGATTTAATCTGAAATCTGATCAGACGCACGAGATTAATCCAACTTCAACGCTTGATCTAGGACGATCTAGGCCAAACCAGACTTAGCTCCAGGTATGAAAGTCGACCACCCTTTCATTTTGAACCAGTTTGTAGTTGGTCACTTTGCCATCTGAGGTGGTTGACCGGCGTTGACCGCCGCGTTGACCGCCCACTGACCACCGCTTGTGGCGGCGCGTCAGACCATATTTCGAGTTTTCATTATCTAGGCGATGATCTATGCATCCATACGAGCGTTTTGATATATAACTTGGTCATGTTAGAAAAAGTTGATAAATAGTGGATTTACGTTTTTACGTTACTATTTACGGTTTTTACGTTTTATCTTCGGTTTACGATCTGCGAAGATCAGACCATCGGTTTTACTTCAAATTTTAATATGTTGATCGTATGACTGTCCCGGTGACTTTGTGAGGACACGGGCGAAGATCCGACCGTTGGATCTTCGTATAATTGAGAAATAGTGATTCGGAAGGCGATTCGTGAGAATCCGACCGTCGGATTTTCATATAATTTTGTGGAGATGTTAGTAAGGGCAATTCAGGAAGATCTGACCGTTGGATCTTCGTGATAATTTTGGAGGATGATCCTAAAGGCGATCCGTGAGGATCCGACCGTTGGATCATCATTAAATTCAGATCCAACCGTTGGATCATCGTTTAATTTGAATCTGACCGTTGGATCATCGTTTAATTTGAATCTGACCGTTGGATCGTCGTTTAATTGCATTTATGAGTTGTTGGCTAAGTTAAGATCATTATTGGATTAGGTTATCGACGGATTGATTTGGCGGACAATTCGGGAAAATTGTTGTTTTAGCTGTTAAGAAGACGCAGCTGGATTAGAGGTGAGTAAACCTCACGTGGTTCATATTACGAACCGAATAAATTTAATTACTTTATTTTTGTCGCAATTGTGTGAAAATATTTGTGGAATAAATATTTGTTTTCAATCATATGGACTTGATCAACTACGGTCCATAGGTAAGTAAAATGATTTTATTATACAAATGAATTTCACGGTTTTTATGCTTGAACTATAGTTGGTATTAGTGGTCATCCCTGAGCGGATGATTACGTATATATATATTTACGTGGAATATATATATTGGTTGACGTGTGATTGGTGTGATGAAATAATTGAGAATGAATTGGATATTATTCAAGCTATTAATCTCGCATTTAATTGTTGAATAATGAAATGTTGATCATGTGGTGTGAAAGCTATTTTATATGCCCAATGGTGAATATGTGGAAATTATTTTAAGAAATAAAGATTTGTCTTGAAATAATATGTCTCTTTATGTGGGTGTACATATACATATATATGATCTATAAATCATAAAGATTGTATTTTGGTGATTTTGATTATGTCTGAGAAGTACAATTGTGAAGTCGGGTGTTATCTACTACCCCGTGCTTAAGTGAATTACTGGTAAATGTGTTTTGGTGATATGTGGAAGTTAGCCTTGGGCCCTAGTCCCTACAGATAGTGCACTATTATACTCTTAGGAAGGTTGCTTACTTTGAGTATACATACTTGGGTATAGTACGTTGGACCCTAGTATGCTGCGGCTTTCCCGTACTTTGGGTATAGTACGTTGGACCCTAGTACGTGGATTTATGATTTGTTACCAGTCAACCTGGCTTACTCGTGCTTTGGGTATAGTACGTTGGACCCTAGCACTTGTATTTATGATTTGTTACCAGTTAATCCGAAAATTCACTAAAAAGAAAAGTGTACTTATATTATTTTGATCAAATATCTATTTGTGATATATTGTTAATATGTGAAGGTGTTAGTGGAAAGAGAATCAAGCATGCTTTGCTTTAATGTTATTTCACATATTAATGTTGCAATATTTGTTGGTGGTGATCAGTCAAATGCTGAGTTTTAAAAGAAGTATCGAGAATAAATATGCTTATATATGTTTCTGTGATTTTTGGAATTACATTGTGAGTGCGTCGATTGTTTACTTGAGTTATAATAAATATAATTGAATAAATCAACAGTTCTTTCTTGTTTACTCATACGGGCTGTCAAAAGCTCACCGGGTTTTGTGTTGTTGCAACTCCCGGTACACTATTCAAATTGTGTAGCGGGTAGTCTTACAGGTCAGGAGAATCAGGGCAGTGATCGTGCGGTTTAGAATATTAGTATTACATTTATAGCATTTGTTTTGTGAGGAGAATTGTGCTCTCTTGAGCTTTATAATTTGTTTTGGTGAGAGTGTACTGTAATAAGTAGCTTGAGGATTTGGTTTATGTAATTATCGAGAGGTGTAATGTGCAGTTGATTTTGAGAAAAAAATTCTGAGATTATAAACAGGGTATTTGAGGTTCATGCTTCGAATATGAATTACTTAAATTCAGAATTCGGGGTGTGACAGATTGGTATCAGAGCGTGAGGTGCATACTTAATGATTTGTCAATACTTTCCGAGTGATGGCCCGTCTGCAGCGGATCCCCATCGTGTGCTCTTCAGTATTGATCAAGTCATTGGTATGTAAGAGTGTTAGAAGTCATCTAGGACGTTTGGTCGTATTAGGAGTTATGAAATACCCTTGGTGTGTTAGTATATTGGTTATTAGGTACTTGTATTGACTGATGCTATGTTTGAGTGTTATACAAGTTTTAAACAATTTTTGCTATGCTTCCGAAGTAATGGACAAATTGGGAAGCATAACTAAGGAGTGAAGTAGACCCTTTGGTAGAGGCCTAGTCTGGTGTAGGAACGTGATCTTTCTATGGAGACAATTGAGGATGAGGTGTAGGCATTAGAGGTTGAGCTGCCTGTTCCATTAGTGGTTGATGTGATGAATTCTATTCTTAGGTTGAAATGGTGAAAAATGTTGAGGATTTAGGAGTTAGGAGTAGTTGGAAAGAGAATTGATCTTACAACTCAATATGATAGGAGTGTGAGAGATTATGAGACAAATGGATGCTAATTTTAGCAAGGTGTGAGGAATAGAGGTGCCTTATTAGGCTTAAGACTTTTCTTACTAAAGTGAAGTGTGATACTGGAGAACCTAATTCCTTGGTGTGTTGTGACAGGCTGTGCTTGATGTCTATAGTAGACTTTTGCGTGTGACTTCTTTTGAAGAAGTGTTGTTCTATGTAGTATGTTGCATGATGCATCTTTTATTGTTTCACAAATGAATCTTTTATAACTTTGTTTGTGTGTGCAATACTACCTTGTTGTGTTCGAAATTATTTTGAGTGTTTGTTGTGATTTTGGAAAAGTATCAACATACATTCAATCTTATTGATTTTAACTACTTTACAAAAAAGAAAAGAAAAAGAGACTACACTATACTAAGCCAAGTCAGCAGCTTCGGATGGGTTGAGGCTGAGCTCAAGAGAAACGTGAGAGCCACCGTTGTAGCCGCCCGAGCCACCGGAACAGTAGCCATAGCCGCTACCTCCCTCGGAAGTAGTCTTTAGGTCGCTAAAGATGTCCTCACCGTGCATGGGGAACAGAGGAAGAGTTTCAATCTCCTGGTGATCTTCCCCTCGCTGTTCCATGAAAGTTTGTCCTTCTTTTGTGCCAAAGGAGTAAGTACTAGTATTAGTGTTGAAGGGTGAGGAGGAATACCGGTCAACACTGCAGTCAACCCGTGGCCCAAAATTGACATCAATAAACCCACCATCATCAGTAGAACTAGTGGATCCAAAGTTGAGATCGAGAGATCCGCCAACCCGAATATTCTGAATTAACCTCATCTTCTGTCTGTCTCGAGCTCTGAGGTTCTGGAACCAAAAATAAACGTTCATGCCCTCAACCTGTCCATACTGTTTCAGATGGAGACAGATCTCTTGAATTTTCTTTGGGGTTGGGTATTTAAAGGCCTTGTCATAGTAAAGCTCCTGGAGGATTCTTAGTTGATATGGTGTGGGAGCCCACCGGATACTGGTCGGCCTGATTGGCGTGATGGCACTACTCCCGGCTGCTGTGTTGCTTCCTTCATCCTCGATCCGTTGTTAGATTTGTGGATCCAGAGGTTGCTGAATTTGTAGATCTGGAGAGTGCTGGATTTGTGGGTCCAACAGTTGCAGAGTTGGTGGAGTCATTGGTTGCCGAGTTTGTCTTTCCATTGGTAATGGGTTTTGAGAATACAAGAATTGAAGAACGACGATGTTGAGTGTTTGAGGGAGATTGTTGTTCGAAGGATTGGAGATGAGTGAGGGAAGGACTGAAGGATTTGAGTTATCAGATTTGAGAAGAGAAAAGCTGAAGGATTTGAGAGAGAAAGGTGAAAGCTCTGAAGAAATTTTTTTTTCCTTTGGTGTGAACAGTTTTTCTCCAGAATGCATCTATTTATAGAACAAGGTGAGCAGATCTCCACCGTTGGAGGGACGATCTCAGAGATTCAAACTACGCGTTGGATTAAAGTCGCCCTAAAACACGGAAAAGTTGTTGGCGCGTGGAGAGCGCGTAAGGGACAGAACGAATCTCGAGGAGCTGTGGCAGACAACTTTAGCCGAAAGTGATCTGATTTTCGTAAATCACGGAAGAGACGAGTCGTAGCACGTGGAGTGTGCCGACGGTTTGTTTTTATTCTATTGCTTATAATAGAATAAATAAAAGAAATATAAGGACAGCAGCGAGAGCAGCTGGTGCTCTAGTGGCTGAGAGAGAAGTTCTTGTACAAGAGGTCTAAGGTTCGAACCTTGCCCCTCTTTTATTTTTGATTATGTTCGCTTATGACATAATAAGTTTTATATTTGTACATAATATAATAAGGACAGCTTGTGCTCCAGTGGTTGGGAGCAGAGCTTTCTCGCAGCAGGTTAGGATTTCGAACCTTACCTCCTACAAATATTTTTGGATCTCGTATATACTCGATATACGGACATATATATACGGTATGTACAACTTCATACCGTAGCCGAGCCGAAAGTCGGTGGGCCGAGTTTTCAGCCCAAATTGGTTCTTGCTGATTCGAATTGCAGCTGGTCCGATTTCTTCAAGCCCAAATGGTCAGCCCTAGTGCTTAGCCCAAGGATTGAGAAAGCCCAAGTCATCATCACAGGGAGTGAACGCGTGCTAGTGGACTCTCCTAGACCCCACAAGTAGGCCCAAGTGGCCCATAATGAATAAGAAGACGTTGTGAAGGTGTTTGAATTTTATAAATTCTTGATTTAGTGAAGCATTGTTTTCTGCACATTGTTTTGTGCGTTTGAATTTGGCTAATGTTTGTAGTTAAACTCAAGCCTATGCTTTCTTGTTCTGGAGTGTTGTTGTGAGTGGTAGGTTGTTTGAGATGAAATGAAGGTCTCGTTTCCAATTCTTACAATACATGAGAGTGTGGACTGAATTTTTGAACGAGCTAGCCTTACCTGATCGATAGGTAGTGCGCTTAAATTTCGGGACGAAATTTCTTTAAGGAGGGTAGACTGTAATACCCCGAAAAATCCAAATTAAATTCCATGGATTTTTAGAAATGATTTTACGATAGTAGGAGCGAATACGGAGCTTGGAGAAGTTGTGGAATTAGTTCGAACGATTTTATTTTCGAAAACGAACGTTTTTTTAGGGGGTCAACAAAGTTGACTTTTTATGCGTTCAAAATTTGGGAAAACTTCCTTCATTAAAGTTGTAGAGCTCGTCGATACGATCGCGTGCATATGTGGAACGCAATATTCGGAGTTCGTATGAATAAGTTATGAATATTTGAAAATTGAGATTTTTCTATAAATAGCAGAAAAATCAGAATTTTTCATTAAGGACGAAAAAATCTCATTTTTGCGGAACAGTCCCTCCGGTCTCTCTCTCTCGGCCTCAGACCCGCCGGGTTTCTGCCGACCCGACCCGGCCGGAAAGGGCACTTCCCGGCGTCCTCCGGCCACGACCCGGCCCTCTCCGGACTCGCCGTGCCACGCCCAGCCGCCTCGTGGCCTCCCCTTGCACCGCCGCTGCCCCCAAACCTGGATCGAAGCCCCCCCGAAGCTAGAACCCGACCCGACCGGAAAACCACTTTTCCGGCGTTGCATGGGCCGATCGTTCCCATTTTCGTGATCTCCTCTTCATGCTGATCATCCCCATGTAAGCCTTTCATCACGATTTTGTGTATAGAACGCTAGATCATGGTTTGACTTTTTCGACGTCCCTGATTTAATCTGAAATCTGATCAGACGCACGAGATTAATCCAACTTCAACGCTTGATCTAGGACGATCTAGGCCAAACCAGACTTAGCTCCAGGTATGAAAGTCGACCACCCTTTCATTTTGAACCAGTTTGTAGTTGGTCACTTTGCCATCTGAGGTGGTTGACCGGCGTTGACCGCCGCGTTGACCGCCCACTGACCACCGCTTGTGGCGGCGCGTCAGACCATATTTCGAGTTTTCATTATCTAGGCGATGATCTATGCATCCATACGAGCGTTTTGATATATAACTTGGTCATGTTAGAAAAAGTTGATAAATAGTGGATTTACGTTTTTACGTTACTATTTACGGTTTTTACGTTTTATCTTCGGTTTACGATCTGCGAAGATCAGACCATCGGTTTTACTTCAAATTTTAATATGTTGATCGTATGACTGTCCCGGTGACTTTGTGAGGACACGGGCGAAGATCCGACCGTTGGATCTTCGTATAATTGAGAAATAGTGATTCGGAAGGCGATTCGTGAGAATCCGACCGTCGGATTTTCATATAATTTTGTGGAGATGTTAGTAAGGGCAATTCAGGAAGATCTGACCGTTGGATCTTCGTGATAATTTTGGAGGATGATCCTAAAGGCGATCCGTGAGGATCCGACCGTTGGATCATCATTAAATTCAGATCCAACCGTTGGATCATCGTTTAATTTGAATCTGACCGTTGGATCATCGTTTAATTTGAATCTGACCGTTGGATCGTCGTTTAATTGCATTTATGAGTTGTTGGCTAAGTTAAGATCATTATTGGATTAGGTTATCGACGGATTGATTTGGCGGACAATTCGGGAAAATTGTTGTTTTAGCTGTTAAGAAGACGCAGCTGGATTAGAGGTGAGTAAACCTCACGTGGTTCATATTACGAACCGAATAAATTTAATTACTTTATTTTTGTCGCAATTGTGTGAAAATATTTGTGGAATAAATATTTGTTTTCAATCATATGGACTTGATCAACTACGGTCCATAGGTAAGTAAAATGATTTTATTATACAAATGAATTTCACGGTTTTTATGCTTGAACTATAGTTGGTATTAGTGGTCATCCCTGAGCGGATGATTACGTATATATATATTTACGTGGAATATATATATTGGTTGACGTGTGATTGGTGTGATGAAATAATTGAGAATGAATTGGATATTATTCAAGCTATTAATCTCGCATTTAATTGTTGAATAATGAAATGTTGATCATGTGGTGTGAAAGCTATTTTATATGCCCAATGGTGAATATGTGGAAATTATTTTAAGAAATAAAGATTTGTCTTGAAATAATATGTCTCTTTATGTGGGTGTACATATACATATATATGATCTATAAATCATAAAGATTGTATTTTGGTGATTTTGATTATGTCTGAGAAGTACAATTGTGAAGTCGGGTGTTATCTACTACCCCGTGCTTAAGTGAATTACTGGTAAATGTGTTTTGGTGATATGTGGAAGTTAGTCTTGGGCCCTAGTCCCTACAGATAGTGCACTATTATACTCTTAGGAAGGTTGCTTACTTTGAGTATACATACTTGGGTATAGTACGTTGGACCCTAGTATGCTGCGGCTTTCCCGTACTTTGGGTATAGTACGTTGGACCCTAGTACGTGGATTTATGATTTGTTACCAGTCAACCTGGCTTACTCGTGCTTTGGGTATAGTACGTTGGACCCTAGCACTTGTATTTATGATTTGTTACCAGTTAATCCGAAAATTCACTAAAAAGAAAAGTGTACTTATATTATTTTGATCAAATATCTATTTGTGATATATTGTTAATATGTGAAGGTGTTAGTGGAAAGAGAATCAAGCATGCTTTGCTTTAATGTTATTTCACATATTAATGTTGCAATATTTGTTGGTGGTGATCAGTCAAATGCTGAGTTTTAAAAGAAGTATCGAGAATAAATATGCTTATATATGTTTCTGTGATTTTTGGAATTACATTGTGAGTGCGTCGATTGTTTACTTGAGTTATAATAAATATAATTGAATAAATCAACAGTTCTTTCTTGTTTACTCATACGGGCTGTCAAAAGCTCACCGGGTTTTGTGTTGTTGCAACTCCCGGTACACTATTCAAATTGTGTAGCGGGTAGTCTTACAGGTCAGGAGAATCAGGGCAGTGATCGTGCGGTTTAGAATATTAGTATTACATTTATAGCATTTGTTTTGTGAGGAGAATTGTGCTCTCTTGAGCTTTATAATTTGTTTTGGTGAGAGTGTACTGTAATAAGTAGCTTGAGGATTTGGTTTATGTAATTATCGAGAGGTGTAATGTGCAGTTGATTTTGAGAAAAAAATTCTGAGATTATAAACAGGGTATTTGAGGTTCATGCTTCGAATATGAATTACTTAAATTCAGAATTCGGGGTGTGACACATCTTCTACTCTGTCCAGGTCAGTGATGATGTGTGAGTTATGATGCATACTGTCAACAAAAATCAATCACTTTTGATTCAATCCTCGAGGTACATTATCTCATTTGATCCTGATTTGTTCAAAATTCAAATAATTCTTGATCGACATTGAGCTCCATAGAGCCTCTGATCCTTCTGATTAGATCAGGGGCTCCACTAAACGACGACGTCGACAATTTTCAGCATTGGTAACTAAAATCAAATTACAGAGAGAGAGAGAGAGAGAGAACCTGAGGATGATGTTGTTTTTGTGAGGGTTTTTTTGAAGAGTTTAGCCAACACAGTGATGATTATCATCATCCAGCTACTGTTTTGTATTCTTGGTCTGATTTGAAATAGGGGAAGAAAACTAAATATGGTGTTTGGTTTCAGTTTCTGAAACGTTTCAGGTGTGGGAGGACGACGATGGTGAGGCGCAAAATGAGTGTGAGGTGGACGGTGATGCGAGGGTGGAGGAGGACTCACTGACCGTCGGATTGCTGTAATGATATTCCGATATTGCCCATTAGTGTTCTTGTTGTATGGTCTTTTGTCTATTACGTCTACTTTGCTCTTACACTCCTACGTAACATTATATTGGCTGGCCGGGTGACATGGGCAGCGACTGTGCGGTTTATGGGGGCTGCGATGGATGCGGTGCTTGATTGACAGAGGTGGTAGCGAGTAGCGGCGGATCGAGGTGGGCCTAGACCGGCGGATGAACGTCGTCAGTTTCTGCCTCTGAGGAGATCGACGGCGACGACGGATTGTGGTCTCGGGTTTGCTGGTCCTCAGGAGGCTGGGCATCAGTCTGGGGCTCTAACGGTCTGATGTTTTTGGATTGGGGTTGGCTGCGTCTTGGTCTGGCGAAGGTTGCAGTCTCTCGGCCGGCGTCGTTGAAGGGAGGCAGACTGGTGGTTGGCGGCTGTTGGACGGGGTGCCCAAGTGGCTGGGTGGCCTCATCAATCTCAGCTAGGCTTGACACTCTTTTGGGCCTCCATCTGCTAGGGTTTGTTGTTTGGGTCTGGGCCTACTTCTTTGGGCTTGGATTTCTTTTTTCTTTTCTTTTTTCTATTTTTATGGTGTAAGAATTTCGTCTCTTCTGGGAAAGGAGATTGTAGGTTCTCTCTCAGAATATGTCGCCAAGAATGTCTGTAGCATTTGTGCCCCTTAATTCCCATGGATGTTTTAGGGTAGTTTTGGCTGAGCGTCATGATCTTTAAAATTGTTGATTTACTTAGGAAGTAATTCTTTTGACAGTCCCATCGAGATGGACCATTATATGTAATTTTGCTGATCAATAAAATGAGTTGACATGTTTCTAAAAAAAAAATAACAATCAGAACCATGAAAGATTGTTCGTGATAATTAGGTGAAACTATATTGGGGATTAAGAAAGATAAGACTATTGATAATACTCAATTAATTACTCACATTTTCTTAGATATCATGTCAAATTTTTTGAAAAAAAATAAAAAATATCATGTCAACGTCAAACAAATTAATTGTTCACCTTAATAATATTTAAAGCAATGGAGCGCCACCTTGTTTACCAGTTTCTTAATACCGCCAACTTACCTATTAAATGACACAAATTATCATAACATTTATACATAATCAACTTATGTGGTACAACAATGATCATTAGCCGTCAAACCCTTTAATCTAATCGTGATTAAACAAGTTCTTTAAACTTGATTGGAGGATGAACATCTTATATGAAGAAGAAAATATAACAGACCTATGGTTTTCGGTAAAATTCCCAACAGAATGGCAATACAAAATTGAAAATTGGTTGATGAACCATGCCGGTACTGAATATGATAAAACTATAACATTCTTAAAACAATCTCTTTTTTTTTTTATTATATAGATGATGGCTGATGTCTGATGAGCCTAATTAAAGACTATATAATATATTCTGTGATTAAACCACTGCAAGTGGCCTAGTGATTCTTGTCTTGTTGGGTATGCTCCCCAACCTAGGTTCGAACTCCGAAGCTGTCAAAGTGGCTAGGCACTGTGCTGCAATGCACAGTTGGAGCATTTCACATGCCCCGAAGGGGTTTATCTTGGGCCTAGGAAGCCTTTGGGTTCCCATTGACAAAGGCCAAAAAAAAAAAAATATATTCTGTGATTTGTAAACGATTTTTCTTTTAAGATATTTGGTAGATCACTCTCTACCTTTGATGATCTGATGACCACCACCTTACACTATATAAACTGATGGAGTATGTCCATTCAAGTATCAGCAGCTTTTACCGGCAACCCCAATGGAGCTAGTTCATATACCCACCATCTGCTCTCTATACCTTCATGTGCTTACCATTCTTCTTTTCATTATCTTTTCCAAACCTACCAACGTTGCAGACGCGTTGAGCAATGAAACCGATCGATTCGCTTTGCTCAAGCTCAAAGAATCCATAGTCACTGACCCACAAAGATTATTGAACTCATGGAACGAATCCATTCACTTTTGCAAATGGCAAGGAATTACTTGCAACACAAGGCATCAAAGAGTAACAGCCTTGAACCTACAAAGCTCCGATTTGCATGGCACCATCTCACCTTACATTGGCAACCTCTCCTTTCTCAGGACATTCAACCTTCAAAACAACAGCTTCTTTGGCAAGATTCCACAGCAAGTTGATCTCTTGTTCAGACTACGGATTCTCGCTCTAACTTTCAACATGTTGGAGGGGGGAATTCCGGTTAACCTGACATTCTGCTCTGAACTGAGCAAAATAAATTTTGGAAGAAACCGCCTTACCGGCAAAATTCCATTGGAGATTGGTTCATTGATGAAGCTTGTGGATCTTAATCTTGAGGTAAACAATCTGTCGGGAGGTATCCCCCCTTCCTTGGGAAATCTTTCATCACTCACATCGCTTTCCTTGTCCGGTAATAACTTGGTGGGCGATGTTCCAGGGGAACTAGGTGTATTGAAAAGTTTGTCTTTCTTCGGAATTAGTATGAATAATCTCTCTGGTATGATCCCTCCCTCCCTTTTTAACATATCATCTATGCAAATCTTCGGAATAACCGTTAATAATTTTAAGGGAAGTATTCCGCCTGGTGTAGGCTTAAACATGCCCAATCTCCAAAAAATGTACCTCGGCGGAAATGAATTCTCTGGACAAATCCCAGCTTCATTTTCCAATACTTCTCAGCTTCAAGTACTTGATATGGGCATAAACAATTTTGTGGGTCAAGTTCCTAAAATTTTTGGAAATCTTCTAGATCTCAGGTGGCTCTATATAGGTGGAAATAATCTGGGAAGTAATTCCATCAATGACTTGGGTTTCATAACATCATTGACAAATTGCAGCAAACTGAAGCTTCTTGATTTCGACTCCAACAATTTTGGAGGTGTTTTGCCCAATTCTGTAGCCAATTTGTCTATCCAACTTGATACATTCTACCTTGGAAACAATCAAATATCAGGAATGATTCCTTCAACATTTGAAAATCTAAACAATTTAATAGTGTTGGGCCTGAATGAGAACCTGTTCACAGGTGTCATTCCTAGCTCTCTTGGCAAGTTGCAAAAGCTGCAACGATTGGGTTTACATAGAAACAGATTATCAGGGCAAACCCCATCTTTCATAGGAAACCTCACTAATTTGTTTCAACTCGAGTTATCTGGAAATAAACTAGAGGGAAGACTTCCTCCAAGCATTCCTCCAAATTTGCAGAATTTGGGCATTTCGCAGAATAGGCTTAGTGGAGATATTCCACCCGATTTTATTGGTCTTTCCTCATTTCTCTATCTCAACTTATCACAAAACTCACTAACTGGTAGTCTGCCCGTAGAAGTGGGTAAGTTGAAGAATCTCAGGGCACTGGACATCTCTGGAAACAACTTGACGGGAGAAATTCCAGAAACCGTTGGGGAATGTCAAAGCCTTGAATATCTTTACTTACAAGAAAATCTCTTTCAAGGTATGATACCTTCTTCTTTGGCTACTTTGAGAGGTATTCAGTATCTAGATCTTTCACGAAACAATTTGTCCGGACAAATTCCAAACGACCTACAGAAACTTCCATTCCTGCTATATTTGAACCTTTCTTTCAATAATTTGGAGGGTGAGGTACCAAATGAAGGAGCCTTTCGAAATGCAAGCGCAATTTCATTAGTTGGAAATACTAAACTTTGTGGTGGTGTTTCGGAATTGCACCTACCAGCATGCCCGGTAAATGTATCAAAGCAGAGAAAGGCGCATGGTTTCATACTAAAGCTCACGATTTCTTCCGTTGTTGGATGCTTTCTTCTATTTGCAATCTTATTTGTTCTTTGTTGGAGGAGAAAACAGAAGAAGAAACCATTATCTGCAGAATCATCAATCAGTTTCCTTTCAAAGGTTTCCTACCAGACAATTTTTCAAGCTACCGGCGGATTCTCCAGAAGCGCTTTAATTGGATCAGGCAGTTTTGGCTCTGTATACAAAGGGATTCTTGACCAGGAAGAAAACAAGGTAGTTGCCATAAAGGTCCTCAACCTTCAACAGAAAGGAGCTTCCAAGAGTTTCACATCAGAATGCAATGCACTGAGAAATATCCGGCACAGAAATCTTGTGAAGATCCTAACGTGTTGCTCCAGCATGGATCACAATGGTAATGAATTCAAAGCGCTAGTGTTTGAATATATGTCAAACGGAAGCTTAGAGGAGTGGCTGCACGGTGAAGACCAATCAAGTAGCTTGAACCTTCTTCAACGATTGAACATTGCTGTTGACGTGGCTTCTGCATTATGTTATCTTCATGACCATTGTGAACCACAAATCATTCACCGTGACATGAAGCCAAGTAACATTCTTCTTGACGATGACATGGTTGCTCGTGTTGGTGATTTTGGGTTAGCAAGACTCATCAAGGACTCCTCTCAAAATCAAAGTAGCACAGTTGGAATGAAGGGAACGATCGGTTATGCTGCTCCAGGTAACAATCTAGCTTCTACATACCACTTTATGATTTGTTATAGTTTTTTACATGATAATAATTGAAGATAGCTATGATTGGAGCCTGTTAGGTTATGATACACAAACAACAAATGAGAAAGTTGTTAATAAAGTTGGGAAACAATAGATATGATTGAAGACATGACATCTCAATGATTGTAATGGTAAACGATAAGATGTGGTTGATCACTTTATTTAAAGATAGAAAGAATATGATTCTCCGTGTCTCATCCGGATATGAAATTCATTTATATAGTACGTATAACATATTCATAACATACAGAATATGGTTGATCACTTACTAGGTAAACATTCTTGATGAAAAAGTTTGCATGTAGTCATGTACTATACAGACTCACAGAGCATTGATATATAATATATCCTGTATTCACAGAGTACGCTAGTGGTGTGGAGGCATCAAAACAAGGAGATGTATATAGTTATGGGATCCTTGTATTGGAAATGTTCACAGGAAGACGGCCCACCAACGAATTGTTCAAAGACGGTTTGAATCTCCACAACTTTGTTAAGACGGCCATACCAGGAAGACTTGTGCAGATTGTGGACCCTGCTCTCCTAGACGAGACAGCAACTGCAGCAACAGAAAATGAAGTGACCAACACGAGTCGTTACAACAACGAAATTGAAATAGAAGAACAAAACACTGACTCTGAGAATTTGAATGCTTATCTGTGGAACTGCATTTTTCCTATCCTTAAGATCGGACTTGCATGCTCGGAAGAATTACCGAGGAACAGAATGTCTATGGAGGATGTACACAAGGACCTACACCATATACAAAAAGCTTACAATGGTGTTCAGATCCGTCAAGAGAGACCAAGAAGAAGATAGGTGCTGTTATTTTCTTCTTTGTGACATTTGCCAGAAAATTATATTTCTTTTTCAAAATATTACTGCACCACTGCATAATCCATGATTCTTTTTTGTGCAGATAGCTTACAGTCTAGAGTATGGCATGGGAACGAGGTGTTAGCATTCTGCAAGTTGCATGGCATTGAATCCTGGTAGTACTGCAGGCTTCTAAAGCCAACATGATAGCCTGAAGTCCTGAACGTGCACTTACAGCTTTGTCCTATTGACTCTGCCTGATAATAATGTGGAAGAAATATGTTGTACGTAGCTAAATAATGCGAGTGCTTGATTTCAATTTCTTGTTTATGAGGTGTTTCTTTTGTGGATTTTCCGAGGGAGCTAAGGGAATCTAGCCATGTTGTAGCTTAATTATGTGTAATATATCAATGAAGGTAATACAATTGTTCAGCAATCAAACACCTGAATCCTGATGCATAAACATTCAAACATGGTAAATGGAAACCCGCAAGTCAAACTATCTTTACTTGCAGGAAAATCAGACAACTCGTCGTGACATGTTCTTCGAACACATTCATGCATCAAATAAGCCCCGCACACATTTTCTGCTCAATATCTCCTGTAGAAATGAATAATTAATGTAGCATCAAATAAAATGTTTAGTTAAAAAATTAAGCATTTTTTACACCAAAAAGCAAAAATTAAGCATGTTTCAGAGAAAATCAAGCATTTTTTAATTCAATCCGACAGGTACTATATATCTATTGATTCTGATTTGGTGAAAGTTGTAATAATTTTTTATGGACAGTAAGGTCCATAGAAGCTCTGTTTGGCTCTAGTCTTCGCTGCAATATTAGGCGCACAACGAAGTAAACAAATTTAAGAAATTCCTAACTTTTGAGGAGATCTGTGATGTTTTAAAACATAAACAGTTTGGATTATGAAGTGTACTTCATATTGTTTAATCAATGTGCAAGTACTTAAAATAAAGACCTTACACTAATCTCTCTCTCAAAAATCATAATCTGCCAGCAGATCTTTGCCAGGATTATAAATCTCCATAAGGAAAGGAAATTATAATTGATCTGATCGTAGTGGGATCAAACAACTTTCCTAGCTTGTTGGATGTGGACAAAATTTCGATAGAGATTGAATTGAAAAGCTTTTAGAAAAAGGGAAAATCGTCCAAACAGTGTCTGAACTTTTCCAGACTATTAATTTTCATACCTATACTTTGAAAAATATCAAAATGATACCTGAAGATTTTACCCCGACCCAATTTCCGTACCTAGCAACAGTAAAGTCGTCAACTCCGTCAAAGGATTAGCCTATATGTTCTGAAATTTTTAATCGACAGTTTTGTAGCTCACTATTAATATGTTATTAATGTTGCTATTGATGTAACTAGCTTTAGGAAAAGTGTGGGGAAGCAAGCATGCTCCTTGTGCTATGTGCCAAGAACTATTGTCTGCCACACCTTGTATTCGGCATGATTATGAGGCTTGTCTGCCACATTTTGTTTGGCTGTCTTCTCCATGCTTGTAGTTTAAATATGTGTTCTCTTTTGTAATCAATCACGACAATCAATCAAAGCAATTCTATTTCTCTTCATGGTATCAGAGCAGGGCCAATTTCCTGTCTGATTCTTTCTTCTGTATTGTGTCTGAAAATGTCTGGAGAAGATAGCTCCATTTCTTCTTCCTCTACACCAAAAAGTTATGAAAGTGATTCAAACCCGAATCAACGTCTGTGTTCAGTTTTACTCAATGAGTTCAACTATATATCTTGGTCAAGAGCGATCACTCTTGCTCTTGGTGGAAGATCCAAGCTCGGCTACATTAATGGTGACATTCAAATCCCACCACCTCTATCCACTGATTATGAAGCATGGCTCAGCAAAGATCAGCTAGTCATGTCATGGCTCTTAAATTCTATGGAGCCATCTGTTGCTGTGATCTTTAACTATTCTGAGTCTTCTCAGCATATTTGGAAATCTGTGAAAGAAATGTATGGCAACCAAAATAATTGTGCCAGAGTTTTTCAACTTCAGAGAGACATCACCAGTCTCAAGCAAGGAGCAACCTCCTTTGTTCATCATCTTGGCATCATGAAAAACATGTGGAATGAGGTAAATATCTATAGGCCTCACACCACAGATGCAGCTATTCTACAAAAAATGGCCGAAGAAGATAAAGTGTTCCAGCTCCTAGCCAGTTTAGGACCTGAGTATGAAGATCTTCGCAGCCACATACTCATGACTCCTGAACTACTAACCTTGACCAGCATCTGCTCTACCATTCAGCGTGATCAAGAGACTCGGAGAAAAGTCATGAATGAAGACTCAAAGACATCTGTCTCTGAAGCTAGAGCTTTTTCAAGTGATCATAAGCCAGCTGAGAAGAAACCTTACAGAGGTAAACGCCCCGATCTTCACTGTACTTACTGTGATCATCCTGGGCATCTCAGAGAGAGGTGCTGGATACTGCATCCAGAACTCAAACCCAAGTTTGATAAGCAAGCCAGAGATACCAGGTTCTTTCCAAAAAATCATGGTCACAAAGCAAATCATGTTGCTTCTGCCACTGAGGGATTACTAAACTTCACTGCAAATCCAGCTGCACTGATAAATGAATTTGCAGCCTATATCAAATTGAAGCAAGGAAATGAACAAGAGGCTGTTACTGAAGACTCAACAGCCTTACTTGGAAAATTCGCTGGTTTTCTAGCAGAGGCAGATGGAATAACTCAGCATGATGTGCCAGGTATCTTAAAAGCTTTCTCTACAGCTTTACGTGCAAGTAGTATGAATGATTTTTGGATAATAGATTCGGGTGCCACTGATCACATGACAAACCAAAACTCTAAGCTTCAAAACTTTGAAAAATTGTCAACTCCTTCTCATGTCTCTGTTGCTAATGGTAGAGGTGTGCCAGTTTTAGGAAAAGGGGAAATAAACATTCTTTCAGAAACCATAAAATCCACAGCCTTGTATGTACCATCTTCTCCCTTCAAATTAATGTCAGTTGGAAGGATTACCAATTCTCTAAGATGCCTTGCCATTTTTTATCCTGACAAGGTTGTTTTCCAGGATCTAGCCACCAAGAAGCAGATTGGTGAAGGTTTTTTCCTTAATGGACTATACTACCTCTCAAAGGATTTTAGAGTTCCCAAAGTCTCCCAAGCTAATCTTAGTCTAGCTCAAGAACATCAGCTATGGCACCAGCGTTTGGCTCATCCCTCAAAACATGTTTTGTCTTCTGTATTTCCAAATCTATGTAAAGAACCTTTTCAATGTGAAATATGTCATCTAGCTAAGTCTACTAGACTTCCTTTTGGTTCATCTGTATCTCGAGCTAGTAAACCTTTTGAAGTTATACACTCTAATATCTGGGGACCGGCTCCTCTAGATTCCTTTGATGGTTATAAGTACTTTGTTACCTTTGTTGATGATTTTTCTCGTGTCACTTGGTTATATCTTCTGAAGCTTAAGAGTGATTTTGTGTCTGTCTTCAAAGATTTCTATAATCTTGTCACAACTATGCTCTCAACTAAAATCCACACTCTCAGATCAGATAATGGTACCGAATTTATGTCTAAAATCATGTCACAATTTCTAAGCACAAATGGGATCTTACATCAAACAAGTTGTGTAGGAACACCACAACAAAATGGTGTTGCTGAGAGAAAAAACAGGGACCTCCTTGAAAAGACAAGATCCATAATGTTTCAAATGAATGTTCCCAAAAGATTTTGGTCACTAGGAGTCCTCACTGCTGCTTACCTTATAAACCGATTACCAAGTAGAGTCCTTAATTTCAAATCACCCTATGAAATTTTGAAAGGAAGAAAACTTGACATTACACACCTCAAAGGTTTTGGTTGTGCATTTTCATGCATGTGCAATATGCTCATAGGGATAAGTTAGATCCCAAGGCTGTAAAGTGCATTTTCTTGGGATATTCAACTACACAAAAGGGATATAAGTGTTTTAATCCAAACACTAAGAAGCTGTCTGTATCGAGGGATGTTCGATTTATTGAGAACACTTCTTTTTTTAGTGCTCCTGATTCCTCTCCTCAGGGGGAGTTCTTTCATGATTTCCTTTCTCTGCCAATTTCTGGATCAACCTCACAGGATAGCAGAACCTCTCAGTTGGAATTACCAAGAGATGATGTTCACATGCAACAAATAGGAACAGATCTCACTGCTCCAAATGTACCAGATGCATCACCTGAGCCAGAAACCCACTCTTCTCCTGCTCAGGACAATGGTGACTACCAAAATGATGTCCTTGATGACCCAGAAGAAATTATTCCAGAATCAGGACAAGCTATCCCCATTCCAAGAAGATATCCTACTCGAACAAGGAGGCCTCCTCTCAAGCTGCAAGATTACAAAGTGTACACCACTAAGTATGCCCTGGAGAACTTTGTATCTTACAACAAGATCTCAAAAGCTCATGCTGCTTTTCTCTCTGAAATCTCAAATGCATCAGAACCTAAAAGCTATCAAGAAGCCACACAACAAAGTGTCTGGACTACAGCTATGAAAGAAGAGCTGAGAGCTTTGGATGAAAATCAAACTTGGAGTGTGGTTAAACTTCCTGAAGGAAAAAGAGTGGTAGGAAGCAAATGGATTTTCAAAACAAAGTTCAAGTCAAATGGAGAAATCGAAAGACACAAAGCTCGGTTGGTAGCAAGAGGATTCACTCAAACTTTTGGTGTTGACTATAAGGAGACATTTGCTCCAGTTGCCAAAATGAACACAGTTCGAGTTCTCCTATCTGTTGCAGTTAATAATTCTTGGCCATTATACCAGATGGATGTCAAAAATGCTTTTCTTCATGGGGATCTTGAAGAAGAGGTCTATATGCAACTTCCTCCAGGTCATCCTCAAGAAGGTGATCCCAGTTTGGTGTGTAGACTTCACAAATCCTTATATGGATTGAAACAATCTCCTCGAGCATGGTACTCTAAGCTTAGTTCTGGTCTGGAAGCAAACGGTTTTAGAAGAAGCAGCGCAGACTCATCTATGTTTGTTCGAAGTGGTAGCTCTGGGAGATTAGTGGTGCTTGTCTATGTTGATGATCTTATTATTACAGGAGAGAATGAAGATGAGATCAACACTCTTAAGAAATCCTTGCATCATAAATTTGCCATTAAGGATTTAGGAGTGTTGAAAAAAATATGATTAAATTATGTTTAGTCCTTGTACTATGACCTTTTTTTCATTTCAGTCCCTGACATTCTCAATTAATCTGAAAAGTCCCTAACGTCAAAATTTCCGTCTGATTGGTTCCTCCCGTGTCAAATTAGGAATTGGCCTTAGGTGAAATGTCCAATATACCCCTCTGTTATTTCTTTTTCCTTTTTAATTTCTTTTTCTCCTTTTTTTTTCTTTTTCCTTTTTAATTTCTTTTTTTCTTTTTTCTTTTTAATTTCTTTTTTGCTTTTTCTTCTTTTTTTCTTGTTCCTTTTTAATTTTTTTTCCTTTTTTTCTTTTTTGCCTTTTTAATTTCTTTTTTGCTTTTTCTTCTTTTTTTCTTGTTCCTTTTTAATTTCTTTTTTTCCTTTTTTTTTCTTTTTGTTTTGCCTACTTTCTCCTTCCTCAACCCACCAATCCCATTCCGATCAAACTCCACAACCCATCTATTTCTCTCCCCAAATTGAAACCAAACCCAGCAAAGACCTAGCTTGGCGGTATAGAGATGGACATCGAGCAAAAGTAAGAGGCTAGGAGCTGATCGATCACTTCTTCACCTTCTCTGAAGCCATCTCCCTCTGTTGGGATCCGCCCTCGCCTCCATCGTCGCCGACGTCATCTCCCAAACACAAGCAGATCCCAATCAGCTCGGAAATTCACCGCTAAACCACTCTCCTCTTGTTTTCACAGCCTACTTCTCTCTCTCCTACTCAAATCTCACTTTCTCTCTCCACATCAAGCCTCAATTTGGAAACTTTTCACTGAAAACTACCATTTTTTCATACCCTGAGGTTTTTCGGTCTTGCTCAAAATGGTGATTTGGATTTTGGGTCTGGTTGAAATGATGGTTTTTGATGGCCAAGTTGACCAAAACCAGAAGTGAAGAAGAAGAATAATGATGGAAAAGAAAAATGGCCGCCGGCGTGGAGAACAATAATTGGGTTTTCGGGATGATCTAGATTGGTTCGCCGACGTGGCGCTACCGATGCAGCAGGATACGATGGTCATTAAAAAGGAAAAAGAAAAAAGATAAAAGAAAAGAAAAAGGAAAAAAGAAATTAAAAAGGAAAAAAGAAAAAAGAAAAATAAAAAAAGGAAAAGGAAAACGCCGGCGTGGAGAACAAGAATTGGGGTTTCGGGTCGATCTGGATTGGTTCGCCGACGTGGCGCTACCGATGCAGCAGGATACGATGGTCATTAAAAAGGAAAAAGAAAAAAGAAAAAAAGAAAAAAAAAGAAATTAAAAAGGAAAAATGAAAAATAAAAAAGCAAAAAAGAAATTAAAAAGGAAAAAGAAAAAAGAAAAAAAGGAAAAAAAGGAATTAAGAAGGAAAAAGAAAAAAAAAAAGAGAAAAAGAAATTAAAAAGGAAAAAGAAATAACAGAGGGGTATATTGGACATTTCACCTAAGGCCAACTCCTAATTTGACGCGAGAATGACCAATCAGACAGAAATTTTGACGTTAAGGACTTTTCAGATTAATTGAGAATGTCAGGGACTGAAACGAAAAAATGGTCATAGTACAGGGACTAAACATAATTTAATCCAAAAAAATACTTCCTTGGTATTGAAGTGGCCACATCTTCCAAGGGGCTATTTCTAAACCAGAGAAAGTATTTAATGGATCTTTTGGAAGAAGCTGAGATAATGGACAGCAAGCCTCGTGCCACACCCCTTGACAGCAAATTGAAACTAAAACTGGAAGGTGATAGACTCCGTAATATAGGTGAGTACCAAAGACTTGTTGGAAAGTTGATCTACCTCACAATTACAAGACCAGACATTACTTTTGCAGTAAGTCTGGTTAGTCAATTTATGCATGCACCCACTGAAGCACATCTGCAGATTGTCAAAAGGATTCTCAGATATCTCAAGGGTTCCATTGGCAAAGGAATACTGATGTAAAATAATCAACATACAAAGATAATGGGGTTCTCTGATGCAGATTGGGCTGGAAATGCCTGTGATCGGAAGTCTACCACTGGTTATTGCACTTTTGTTGGTGGAAATTTAGTGTCGTGGAAGAGCAAGAAACAGACTGTAATTGCTCGATTGAGTGCAGAGGCTGAATATAGGGCCATGGCCTCTACTGCTTGTGAGTTGATTTGGTTGAAATATCTTCTATCTGATTTAGGAATCTATCATGATCAACCTATTCCTATGTTTTGCGACAATCAAGCAGCAATGCACATTGCTGCCAATCCAGTTTTTCATGAGCGCACCAAGCATATCGAGGTTGATTGCCACTATGTTAGATCTCAAGTTCAAAACAAGGTGATTGATACTGTTTTCACTCGAAGCCATGATCAACTTGCAGATATCTTCACAAAATCTCTTCCTTCCGACTAGTTTCTCACGTTGCTTTCCAAGCTTGATGGAGGATCCATCAATCTTCTGGATCCAGCTTGAGGGGGAGTATTAATATGTTATTAATGTTGCTATTGATGTAACTAGCTTTAGGAAAAGTGTGGGGAAGCAAGCATGCTCCTTGTGCTATGTGCCAAGAACTATTGTCTGCCACACCTTGTATTCGGCATGATTATGAGGCTTGTCTGCCACATTTTATTTGGCTGTCTTCTCCATGCTTGTAGTTTAAATATGTGTTCTCTTTTGTAATCAATCACGACAATCAATCAAAGCAATTCTATTTCTCTTCACTCACTCTACCTCAATGCAGCTTCATAAACCCAGTTTCTGTGCAAATGCATTCCGCAAAAAAAACTGATCAATTCGCTTAATTTGCTCAAATTTAAAGAATCCGTAGTCGCCCATGGCATGAAGTTAATTACTTGCAGCAGAAGGCATCGACGAGTTGTGGCCTTGAACCCTTTCTAACGACACTTCTTAAAAACCTACAATATTAAAATCTTGTTAGACCCTTTCCCAGGATATATAAGTCTCCATAATGAACTTGTAATTGATCTGGTCGTGGCGGGAATAAACAAGTTTTTTTTAAGTTGGTGGCTGGACACGGTTTAGATGAAAATGAAATTGAATTGAATGGCTTTTAGTAGCACAATGGCATGTGTCTAGAAAATTGGTTGATGAACCGGCCATATGCAGATTCTTGGTCAAAAAATGGAACCATGCCGGCCTGTACTGAACATAAGAAAATAACAACCTCAAAGAAATTTTACTCTTTCTTTAATGTCGTGATGATAGCTGATAAGCTAAAGCCTATATATTCTGCGATTTGTACAGGAAGAAGACCTGCCGACGAAATGTTCAAAGATGGTTCGAATCTCCACAACTTTGTTAAGATGGCAATACCAGGAAGGCCTGTGCAGATTGTGGACCCTGCTCTTCTCGCCACCCTAGAAGAGACAGCTCCTGCAGCAACAGAGAACGAAGTGAACTACATGCAAAGAGGTTAAAACAATGAGATTGAAGCAGAAGAGGAAAATATAGACTATGAGAACCTAAGCAATATGAACACACGTGTGGAACTTTATACATTCAATCCTTCAGATCGGACTGGCATGCTCGGAGGAATCCCCAAGGAATAGAATGTCTATGGAGGATGTCCTCAGGGACCTACACGACATACAAAATGCTTATATTGGTGTTGAGATTCGTCGGGAGAGACCAAGGAGAAGCTAAACGGTATGTGCTGTTATATTCTTCTTCATAATATGTGCAAGAAGACGGTATTTTTAGTGTGTTAGCTATTGTGTAATCCATTTGTTTTTCACTTTTATGTGCTAACAGATTATAGAGTATGTTTCCTGTGCAACACAACATAGATGGAGCACAAGATATACAAAGCGAGCGTTTCAATTCCTAAAACTTGAATTAAGAAACTGAAATGAATCGAAATCGTAAAGGTTCATTTGGTGGAATTGATAATTTAATATTACGGATTTTTAAAGATTGGATTTAAGAACTGATAAATCTGGAAATAAACAAAGTGAAATGACAAATGAATCGAGAGGAAACTTACGAAGTGGGGGAAGACCACAGTGCCTAACATGCCTTCCAAATTCCAATACAGCTACTGGACCTGTGGACTCCATTTTCTGTATTTCATCTTCTTCTTTACTTTTTAGGCTCAGCTTGGGCTTTCTACAAGCCCATTTTGGTTCACGGACTAGAGTACTAGACCAAATGTCAATTGGCAACAGCAACACATAAATAATACACGTAAATTAGAAGAAAAATAAATGTATGTAAAAGTAAAATGCAATTGGAATTGGTCTACTCATTTCATTTCATATCCCCTTTATATATGGAGAGAATTACAACGGAAATATCAATTACAATGATGACATTAACTACTGATTGGTCCTTGATCCATGTTGATTGATGGTGATTGCTAATTACTTGATTCCCTCTCCGTCAATCACTTTGACGAAGGCACATAATGTGTTTTTCCTTTAACACTCCCCCTTGTGCCAAGTCAAAGATGAAATGGTGCATGAATTGTTGCCTCACTAAAAACCTTGCCAAGTAACAATAAAAACCCTGTGAGACCAAAAATACACCTTGATCGAAGGAAAAGAGCACAACGCACCTTAAACATTTGTGTGTTAGACTCCCCCTAACGTCTACACCTCCCCCTGATCCTTACATTAATCAAGGGAGCTTGAAAAGTCTTCACATTCCTATGCTTTTCACATGTTTCTCAAATATGGCCTTAGGCAATGATTTGGTGAACAAATCTGCCACATTCTCCTCAGACCTTACTTGATTCACTTGAATCTTGAGGAGGGCCTGTTGTTGCTGATTGTAGAAAAACTTTAGTGATATGTGTTTTGTATTATCACCCTTGATATGCCCTAGCTTCATCTGTTCGATGCAAGCTGCATTATCTTTATTAATGCAAGTAGCCACTTCAATGGTAGAGCTCAAACCACTAGTCCCTCGAATATGTGTGATGATAGCTCTTAACCATACACACTCACGAACCGCCTCATGTAGAGTAATGATCTCTGAGTGGTTTGAGGAGGTAGCCACAAGAGTTTGCTTGGTTGATCTCCAAGATATCGTCGTGTTCCCACTGGTAAATACATAACCAGTTTGGGAACGACCTTTATGTGGGTCAGAGAGATACCCAATATCAGCAAAACCAACCAAAACGTCATTTGGCGTTTCGGTGTAGGGAGTGGCGCTTTCGCCATCAACATTTCCTTTAGGGATTGCAGTTCCATATGCGGTCCCTCTTGTCTCTCTGTAGGGAAAGAACAGTCCCAAGTCAATGGTTCCTTTTAGGTATCGAAGATGTTCTTGATACCATTCCAGTGACGCTGCGTTGGCGCTGAGCTAAATCTAGCTAACAAGTTCACTGAGAATGCAATGTCTGGTCGAGTACATTAGGCTAGGTACAATAATGCGCCTATTGCACTTAGATAGGGAATTTCAGCTCCCAACACCTCTTCGTCATCTTCCTTTGGACAAAATGGATTTTTCCTTGCATCCAAGCTTCGACCGATCATGGGAGTGCTAGCAGGATGCGCTTTGTCCATGTTATATCGCCTGACTTTTGGACATACGCAGACTGGTGGATTAGTTTTCCACAAACTCGGTGTTCTAGTTCAAGGCCTAGATAGAATCGAGTTTTCCCAAGATCCTTCATCTCAAATTCGGATTTCAAGTAGCTCGCGGTTTCTCTTATTTCATCAAGAGTACCTATTATGTTCATATCATCGACATATACAGCTACAATTGCAAATCCGGAACTTGTTTTCTTTATGAATATGCAGGGGCATACTTCATCGTTCTTATATCCCTTCCCAATCAAGTAGTCACTTAGACAGGTATACCACATCCGCCCGGATTGTTTCATTCCGTAAAGTGAGCGTTTCAACTTAATTGCAAACGCACTCCGTGGTTTAGAGTCACTTGACTTGGGTAATGTAAGGCCATCAGACACTTTCATATATATCTCTGAATCTAGATCCTCATAGAGATATGTAGTAACCACATCCATGAGCTGCATTTCCAGTCCTTCGGAAATTACTAAGCTAACTAAGTAGCGGAACGTTATAACGTCCATTACGGGAGAGTATGTCTCCTCGTAGTCAATTCCAGGGCGTTATGAGAAACCTTGCGCCACAAGGCGAGCCTTGTACCTCAGGACTTCATTCTTCTCATTACGCTTTCTGACAAAGACCCATTTATGTCCTACAGGCTTTACACTTGGTGGGGTTAGCACTACCGGACCAAATACCTGTCTCTTTGTCAGAGAATCTAATTCTGCCTGGATTGTTTCTTTCCATTAGGCCAATCTGCTCTTTGTTGACATTTTACAACAGAGCGTGGTTCGATATCATCGTGCTCTATGATTCCTTGAGCAATAGTATATATCATCAATGTGTATGGAAGATATTTCTATCAACTCATACGCACTCTCATAATCCTTTGAGATTTCTTTGTTCTCTAGAATCATTTTAAACATCGGAGCGTCCTCCAGTATTGATTCATGGACATAACTATAATCAGAGACAATCTCATAAGAGGGATTCTATACATTGATGATTGGTTTGTGCCTTACTCGCCCTCTTCTTCCTTGGGTGAGTGTCAATGGAACCAAGTGGTCTCCCCCTCTTCCTTTGGGGAGCCACGGCCTCAACCACACCTCCACTAAGTGTGGTTGCAGTGCCTCTATCTACAGCACCGTGCCCCTTGTTGGGGACTTCTAACCTTGCAGGCACATTTGCAGCTGGTATATGTGATCTCGTCACTTTTGCGATATCAGTGAACGCATCAGGCATCGAATCTGCTACGTTCTGAAGATCGATTATTCTTTTCACTTCACTTTCACATTGTGAAGTGCGGGGATCAAAATGAGACAGAGTGGGGACAAACCACGACAATTCCTGTCGTTCCCTTGTAAAATCCTTTTTCCTATCTCCCCCTAACGACGGGAAGACTGTCTCATCAAAGTGACAGTCCGCAAATCTAGCGGTAAATAGATCGCCTGTCAAGGGTTCCAAATAGCGGATAGTTGTTGGGGATTCGTATCCAACATAAATACTTAATCGTCTCTGAGAACCCATTTTGGTGCGCTGTGGGGGCGCAATAGGCACATATACTGCTCAACCAAATATGCGTAAGTGTGAAATGTCAGGCTCATATCCAGTTACCAACTGGTACGCAGAAAATGGTTGGCTAGCTGAGGGTCTGAAACGAATAAGTAAAGATGCGTGCAATATTGCATAACCCCATGCAGATATAGGCAGGTTGGTGCGCATAACCAATGCCCTAGCCACCATTTGTAGCCTTTTGATGGTGGCTTCTGCGAGACCATTTTGTGTATGCACATGGGGTACAGGATGCTCTACATCGATCCCGATAGACATGCAATAATCATCAAATGCTTTTTATGTAAACTCTAGCGTTATCAAGCCTTATAGACTTGATAAGGTGATCAGGGTGGTGAGCCCTTAAACGTATAATTTGTGCTAGGAGTTTTGCAGCATTTCTTGTGGACAATAAAGCGACATGTGACCAGTTTGTCGAAGCATCCACCAGAACCATAAAGTACTTGAATGGTCCGCATTCTGGATGGACAGGTCCACAAATATCTCTTTGTATCCTTTGTAAGAATGAAATGTTTTGTTTTGTATCTTTAGCATAGAAAGGTCTCAATCCTGTTTTTGCTAAAGAGCAGGCTTTACAAAACGAGTGATTTTCCTTTGAAATAGTCAATGAGGTATAATGGGAGGGGGTAGTGCTTCTAGTACTTCAGAAGGCAATGACTGCATTTGAGCAGTACTAGGACCGACACCTTGCAGTGTGACTGATTTTTGTCCCATTTTATTTTTCACTCGAAAGAAGGGATGTCCATATGAGTTCTTTAAACTACGGATCATCATGTCACGACTGGGGTGCCCTAGGCGGTCATGCCAAAGCCTGTATGAGTCAGTGTTCCACATTTCATTGTTGGTGACAGCATAGGATTCAATGATCCGAATCGTAGTGAGGTATAGTCTACTAGATCGACTCATAAGTTTCTCTAAAATGTGTTTCCTTCCACATTTATTAGAGGTAATATAAATGTATTCAAGTCCATTCTCACAGTGTTTTTTTACATGATAACCGTTGGCACAAATATCTTTGAAACTTTAACAAGGTTCGATTAGCTCTTGGTGCATATAGAGCGTCTGTGACTTTAAATATATCTCATATTCTTTAGAGTATTTCTATTTTAGTAGAATGATAATCTTTTCATTCTAATAATTTTTTTCTCTAGATGTATTGCTTTACATATTTATAGTGTAATTTCGAACCATGTAAATATGTGTAGTAAATAAATTTGAATAAATTCAGTGCTTCAGAATAAAATTCAAAATTTATTAATAAGCCAACGATAATCAAATCAAGGTCTTTGTTCAGAAATCTAATTCATCAAACCATTATTGAAATAAACTTTAAGACCAAGTAATAGTCTAATTAAAAATGAGGCATTATGCCTTCACAACTGTTTTTGGAAAATAAAATAAATAAGGCAGATCAGTCAAAATCTGGGGCATCAGTTGACTGAGCAAGTTCCTTGTTGCCATTAAAGTCTGCAATTGTGAGGTTGACGTCTGGGTCATGGCCTCCTTCTTCCATATAGTGAGCCTCTTGTTCTTTAGACTCCCTATACCTCTTGTAATTGGCTGCTACTCTGTTGCTTGCTTGGCAGTTCTTGTACCAATGTCCAATGACTCCACACCTATAGCATGGTTCATTGCCAACTCTATCCTGTTTGACTGAAGAGTTCTTAGGTGCCCTTTGCACCTTGTTTCCATGACCACTAGGGCCAGCACCACCATCTCTGCGCCATACATTGGGAGGGCCTCCACGACCCATATCACGACCCCCACCTCCCTTGCCACGTGGTGCATTGTTGCCACGTGGGTAGGGATCAGCACGTCCAACCCCCTTTGCATTGGGGTTCTTTCCACCTTTCACTTTGCCATAATTAGCCTCGAGAATTTTCTTTGTCCCAACAGGCTTGGCATTGTTGTTCAAAATAACCTCATTATGCCTCTCAGCCACTTGCAGTAGGTTGATCAGCTTATTGAATGTTGTGATTCTTTTGTTGTCATACTCCAGCCTATACTGGTTCGCTAGTATAATTGCTGACGTAGGAAAAGTAGAAAGAGTCTTCTGGATCATATCATCCTCTGTGAGTTCTTTTCCACAGAAATTTAGACGTGCCTTTAGGCGCAACATATCCTTGTTGAAGTCATTGACCCTTTTATAGTCAAGCAAGCGGATTTCATTCCACTGAACGGTTAGTTCTGGGAGCAAGGTGTCATGAATGTTCCCAAAACGTCCCTTAAGGGCATCCCACAGTTCTTTGAGTGTCTTCAACTGAAGGTACTCCCAGCGTAGGCTAGGATCAATATGTCGCCTCAGAAACATTAAGGCATTTGCTTTCACCTTGTTAGATAGTTCATCATCTTTGGGGTCGGTAATGGTGGTAGTGTAGTCTTTTGCCACAAAGGCAGTTTCTACATCGAAAACCCAACGATGGTACTCAAGTCCTTCTGAGTCCAAGATGTCAAATTCAGGTTGAGTTGGATCAGCCATCTACATAAACAAGAGGGGAGATATAAATTACGCAGTCATAAAGACATCCACATGAATTATTTTCCAAACATATGAATTAGATTTCAAGACCAAGATTCGTAATGGTCACATTTGTTTCGATGCTATGTGTGTGTGTGTGTGTATAATGCGCATGAATTTTCATTATCATGGCAAAGCGGATTGTATATGTTGCATTCTAAAAATAACCATAGCATAAATAAAATTAAACTACATGGCATGCTCAAATTTCACAAATATACAATAAATTATATACTACACATAATAATTAGCAATAATATATCATGAGTAAAATAAAAAAAAATCACGAAACATGCTTTAAATTTCATGATAAAAACATAAGCAATAAAATATAAAACATGCTAAACATATTTATAAATCATGCTTAAAGATAATCATATAAAACATAAATAACAAGGCATGCTTCAAATGATCAAAATTATCTAACTAAACATGCTCAAAAGTTCTAATTATAAACAATTAATTATACCATAGTATGAAATTAAATAAATAAAAGAGAACATACTTGGTTTGGAGAAAATAAAACAATTCTAGCGCACGCGCGTGTTGATGCAGGCGTGCGTAGCGATGTTTTTGGGCTTGAGAAAAACAGGGCCGCTTCCTCTCTCTTTGCAGTAGTGGGCCTTGTTCTTGTTTTTTTCTTTTCTTTGTTTTCTGTTTTTTTTCTTTCTGGCCTGGTCCTTTCTTTGGGCCTTTTTTTTTGTGGGCCTCAGGGCCTTTTTTTCTATGCTTCTTTTTTTTTTTTGTTGGGCCGGCTCTTTTCTTTGGGCCGGGTCACACTGTTTTTTTTTTTCTCTTTTTCTTCTTTTTTTTTCTTTCCTTTCTCTCTTTTTCTTTTCTCTTTTTTTTTTTTTTCTTTTCCGCGTCTTCTTCCTTCGCGTCTCCTTCTGGTTTGCAGGTGGCTATGTGACTGGGATCTGCTGCAGGCGGGTTTGGCCGGTGTTGCGCTGCTGCAAGGTGCTGCGATGCAGGGTGGAGGCTGAAGGCTGCAGCGCGAGCTGCTGGTTTGGGCTGGGAGCGAGACGCACGGCAGAGGGGAGGCCACGCCGGCGAGCAGGACGAGGGCAGAGGTTTGCGGCCTGGTGATGGAGGCCGGCTGACGGAGGAAGCGCTGGCCAAGAGGTCTGGGGCACCGGGACTTGGCCGGATTTGCTGCGTCGAGGTCGGATTCGACTGAGATTTCTCCGGGACGGGTATGGTGCTCGCTGGGCTGTGAGGGCCCCTGCGGTGCAGGGCGGGAGGAGGGCGTCTGTGCGGCCGGAAGAAGGGTCTGGGCAATGCACTTGCGCTGGGCAGTGCGATTGGACAGCAAGTGGCCTAGGCTAGGCTAGGCTTGGTGGCCGGATTTTTTTTTTTTTTTTTTGTTAAAATGGTTTCGACGGGAAGAAGAAAGAAACTAAAAAAAACTAGGGTTTTTTTCTTGGCTATTGGCTCTGAGCGTGCTGATAACGTGTAAAAGTAAAATGCAATTGGAATTGGTCTACTCATTTCATTTCATAGCCCATTTATATAGGGAAAGAATTACAACGGAAATATCAATTACAATGATGACATTAACTACTGATTGGTCATTGATCCATGCTGATTGATGGTGATTGCTAATTATTTGATTCCCTCTCCGTCAATCACTTTGACGAAGGCACATAATGTGTTTTTCCTTTAACAATGTACAAAAAGTATGAATTATACAAAAAGTATCAAATTTGAAAACCAAACTGAATTACTGATAAAGCTTCACTATTTGATAAGTTGCAACTTCCACATATGAAGTCTCAAAAAAAAAAAAAAAAAGTTAAATTAAGAGTTCGTCTACGATACATCAATATATTAAATATGAAGTAGACTTATTCTATACATTCAGAGATAAACTGACTTCATATACTGGTAGACTAGTATGAGACTACTCTACTTTTGTATCGAACTAATATACTTATATATCGAACTAAGTCTATTTAATATATCGGTAAATTTTTCCATAAGCAAAATTACTTCCCACTACGATGCAAATCATATACCTCATGCTTATATATATACACACACTAGGTAGAAACCGACCAACTCAAAATACCTATATACGCTTTACATATTAGCACAAAAAAACCATATTTGTTTTCAAATACATCCAGCAAAGGCAGCTCCACCAGCTCCACTGGGTAACCAACCCAAAGAATGAATATCATTTCAATAAATATATAGAAGATTAGATGATATTAGCTCCTTTACAACAGCCGCTTTGGGAAGTCAAGCGCCCTCCCATATTCATGAAGGGAAGGGGGGTCATCGCAACAAGAAACCCACTGTTCGTCCTTCTATTTAAATTTTTTTTAGAATAAAGAAGAATAATTATAAAAGAGGAAAGAATGATCCAATCACAAAAAAAAAAAAAAAAAAAAAAAAGAGGAAAGAAGGACCAAACCAAAACCTTTCCCAAAAAAGAGTGGGAACATAGTGGGAAAGCTGTGCTATTTGCAATTATGCTTCTTCGTGATAGAATTATCTTTCTGGTATGTCACCGCTATGTCAAAGCAAATGGAGTAGCCATCCGTGCACTTTTCGCTAATTGGTGCTTGCTAGAATACATAGATTTTGTGGGGAATTCCGGTATTATTTCAGGATTTTTTCTCTATGCTTATTGTAATTTGGGGTTCAGGCTCTACGTCCCCCCTTGTATTCTGCAATTTCATTAATCAAGCCTTGATGGCAGCCGCACCAGCCCCACTTTCAAAAAAAAAGTAATAACAAGAAAAAGAATAAAAGAAAACTCTTTCCAACAGAAAGACTAAGAAGAAATCAGTTTTCCACTCTTCTCCAAGAGAACGAAGAATAATATAATTTAGGTTCATGGTGTACTACTAATATAGTTGAAGTGTTGAACTTAAAAAAAGTATAGTCTACTGCGTCATGTAGTCATGTCAGCGTATTTGTTAATGTCATCTAAAAGACATAAACAGAGTTACTCATGAACCTTTCTTTACCGAAGTTCATTAGTAATTCCATCTTCAAAATAATGAAAAATAAAAAGCTTCCTGCCTTTAAGAGGAAAAAAGAAAAACTTTTCTAGAAGAACCATAGATGCATTAATATCTGAGGCCCCAATGTTGGTTCTTTGACAAAAACTCCCTTGAATCCTAGAGCCTTGAAAACTATTATGGGTGTGGTGATGATTCAATTATCTGTGAAGGGATCCACTAATAAAGTAACTAACACGTACGTACCTTATTGTGCATTAGACTTTGAATTCTTAGAGATATAAAAACTTAACAAGTCTCAATCATGGTCTATTTCTTCTTTTTGTCTGATCATTCATTGTCTTTTATTGGAAATTTCCTGCTTAATTATTCTATTATTAATTATTATGATGATAAAAAGACGGCAAGAATATACTATGGTGGGATCAAGTATAGAATCGAAAAAAGAAAATTATTCTTGGAGTTTACCATTTGTCCGCACAGACTGACCAATTCAAATTAAGCCCCTCAATTCTGCAGCAGATAATTTAAATACGACATTTTGATAATTCGCTCAGAATTCCAATTTTATCTCAAGCTTCTTGCTTCTGAGAAAACTCAATGGAGTTGATTAATCATGCACCCAGCTTATGTGCATTTCAGTCAGTATGCCTTTATGTCATGACCCTTTTCCTTTTCATAAACTTTTTCCCATATAGCACTGTTGCAAATGCTGTTGGAAATGAAACTGATCGATTGGCTTTGCTCGAATTCAAAGAATCCATAGCCATTGATCCACTTGGGTTCTTGAACTCATGGAACGCTTCGTCTCACTTCTGCAATTGGTAAGGAATTACTTGTGGCAGAAGGCATCAACGAGTAACTGCCTTGAACCTACAAGGCCATGATCTGCATGGATTCCTGACATTTTAGAGGTCTGAGGCGAATAGTAAAAATGTGGCCTCATGAATGGGTATTTGATATAATAACCAAATTTGTTTTGTTCAATAATGAAATTTGTTTTTCATATGATAGTTTCTTACATGGTTACTTGTATATTGTTTTCTTAGATTATAAGGGGCAAAATAAATTAAACTCATATACATTAGTAACCACAAAAAAGAAAAGGAACTAAAGGTGATTATACCAAAAGAAACCAGAAAAATAAAAGAAAACGCAAAGTAAACCAGAAAAAACAAAAAAAGATAGGCAAAGTGAATTGAACAAATTGTGAATCGAACCTGGGTGGGACGCTTAAAAAAAAAGCCACTAGATTCCCTTACCACTAAACTACGACAATTTCTTTCACAAAGTTGGCGAAGAAAAATATATAACAACTCTTTGAAGTTTATATTTATATAATAATAAAAAACCGACGGAGACCGGTGGCCTGAGGCGGCCGGCAGCCCTCAGGGTCGGCCTTGGCATGGAACCATATCACGGTGATATGGGCAATTATCACCTTATATTGGCAACCTCTCCTTCCTTAGGTTCATCAACCTTTGAAATAATAGCTTCTCCGGGAAGATTCCACAGCAAGTTGATCGTTTGTTCCGACTGCGCCATCTCAATCTAAGTTACAACATGCTGGAGGGAAGATTTCCTGTCAACCTGACATCCTGCCCGGAATTGAGCATCATAAGTTGTGCAGTTAAACCTCCTTACCGGCAAAATTCCATCAGATATTGGCTCATTGGTAAAACTTATGTTTCTTTCTCATGAGAAAAACAATTTGACAGGGGGCATCCCACCTTCCTTGGGAAATCTTTCATCAATCAATGTACTTTCCTTGGCATATAACAATTTGGTGGGCAAGATTCCAGAGGACATAGGCCAATTGATAAGATTGTATACTTTTACAGTCGCTGTCAATAACCTCTCGGGTACGGTCCCTGCCTCTCTTTTTAACATATCATCTATGAACATATTGTCACTTGCAGCTAACAAGTTTAAGGGCAGGATTCCACTTGGTATAGGCCTAAACATGCCTAATCTCCAACTTGTGTTGCTTGGTGGAAATGAATTCACTGGGCAAATCCCATCTTCACTTTCCAATGTTTCTCAGCTTGAACAACTTGATATTAGGGACAATAATTTTGTGGGGCAAGTTCCAGCAAGTTTTGGGAATCTTCCGGATCCAAGGGTCCTCGGTTTTAAGTCAACAATCTAGGAAACTACTCACCCAATGACTTGGATTTTATAACATCCTTGACAAATGCAGCAGATTGGAAACAATTGGTTCAACTTTTAACAATTTTGGAGGTGTTTTACCCAACTCCGTAGCCAATTTGTCAACCCAGCTCACTAGTTTCTTACTTGGAGGCAATCAAGTATCAGGAATGATTCCTGTAACATTGGAAAATCTCAACAGTTCAGTAGCCTTGGGCCTGCAGGATAACCTTTTCACAGGTGTCATCCCTACTGAAAACACTAGATGGAACACTAATTGAAATTCGTTGATTAATTGGTATAAGTGAAAGAGAACACAAGCAATTGCTGACGCAGTGTAAACATCTCCACTGAGTAAACTTCACTGCGTGGCTTTTAACGTAGCCAACACGAGAATCAAATCCAATATGAATTAAATCGTTACAGATCACAAGTAGTGGTATTCAACACAACCACATTGACTAGCAACAATGCTAACTTGTTCACAACTGTAAAAGACCTATTCTAAACAACTATGAAACAATCTGTATAGATGAAGAATTCTAGACACGTCTTCAAATACGGTCTTGCCTTGATACCTCACAGATCTCAATCACATATGCAAGTGATGAATGCAGTGATCAAGCAATGTAATCAAACAATCAAAGCAACAATGAGAGTTTTGGAAAACCTTTTGTGTAGACTATGCAACACGATTATAAAATTCAAAACGATAACTCTCTGCTTAACATAGTTTCAAAACCTCTTATATAAGACAAGGACTCCCCCTTAATTTAATCACATTAAAAACGATTGAGATAGACATGGAAAGGTATTTAAAACTGTTTTGAACATATACTTTAATATGCATCCGAAAATAGATTTTTAAGATCAATTAAAATCAATGCATATCAATTTAGGATTATGCACACAAAATGATATGTATCTCGAGATCTTTATCTTAAAAGCCAGTGAGGTAACTTCCTTGAATCTCCCTTCATGTGATCTGCCTTTATTCCCTTTGATTCTTCGAGCAATTAGGAGAGATACTCTCCTAATTCTTTGCATGTCCTTTTCCCTTGAGATCTTAGGAAAATCATGTGTTGAAGGGAATAGTCCAAATACTTACACCTACTTCTTTGGGGAAATTAAAAAGCTGCAGATATTGGGTCCAAGTAATAATAGATTATCGGGACGGATACCATCTTCCATAGGAAACCTCACTCAATTGTATAACCTCCAGCTATCAGCAAATGGATTAGAAGGAAGCATTCCTCCAAGTCTTGGAAACTGCCAACATTTGCAGGAGATGGATATATCACAGAATAGGCTCAGTGGAGAAATAACACCACAGGTCCTTGGTCTTTCCTCATTTGTAATTCTCAACCTATCACAAAACTCACTAACTGGCAGCTTGTCTGTGGAAGCAGGTAATATGAAGAATATCCATAGTCTGGACATTTCTGAAAATAATTTGACTGAAGAAATTCCAGAAATCATTGGAGACTGTCTAAGCCTTGAATTTCTTAACCTACGAGAGAATCTCTTTCAAGGAATCATACCTTCTTCTTTGGCTTTTTTGAAAGGTCTTGAGTATCTTGATCTTTCAAGAAACAACTTGTCCGGACAAATTCCAAAAGATCTGCAGAGACTTCCCTTCTTGCAATATTTGAACCTTTCTTTCAATAATCTCGAAGGTGAGGTACCAAAAGAAGGAGCCTTTCGGAACACAAGTGCAGCATCATTGGTTGGAAATACAGAACTTTGTGGTGGTGTTTCAGAATTGCTACTACCGGCCTGCCCCATCAAATTTCCAGAGCAGAGAAAGAGCCATGGTTTCAAACTAAAGATCACAATTTCTTTAGTTGTTGGATGCTCTCTTCTGTTTGTAGTTTTCTTATCTCTTTATTGGAGGAGAAAAACGCAAAAGAAACCATTATATGTAGACTTATCTATCAACTTCCTTTCAAAGGTTTCATACCAGACACTTCATCAAGCTACAAGTGGATTCTCTCCGAGCACTCTAATTGGATCAGGAAGTTTTGGCATTGTATATAGAGGGATTCTAGATCAGGAAGAAAACATGGTAGTGGAAGTAAAGGTTCTGAACCTTCAACAACAAGGAGCTTCCAGAAGTTTCATGGCAGAATGCAATCATATCCGGCACAAGAATCTTGTGAAGATCTTCACTTGTTGCTCCAGCACGGATTATAATGGCAATAAATTCAAAGCTCTAGTTTTTAAGTATATGTCAAACGGTAGTTTAGAGGAGTGGATGCACAGAGAAAACCAATCAAGGAGTTTGAACCTTTTTCAAAGACTGAATTTTGCTTATGATGTGGCTTCTGCATTGTGTTATCTTCATGACCATTGTGAACCTCAAATCATTCACTGCGACATGAAGCCAAGCAATGTTCTTCTTGATGATGACATGGTTGCTTGTGTAGGTGATTTTGGGTTAGCCAGAGTACTCCTCTCAACCACCGCAGAGTCTTCTCAAACTCAAAGTAGCACAATTGGAACAAGGGGAACAATGGGCTATGCGGCTCCAGGTAATGATCTTCCGCTCCTTTAAAATTTCTCAATAAATATCTCTGTAGAAATAACAACTAGATATAAAATAACTGTGAAAATTTCTAAAAAACTGAATGTTTACATGAATGTTAGGAAAGTGTAGATCTCACAATAGTTGTACTAAAGAATTATTGTCAGTGAATAGTAGTGTACAAATTTCACCTTATGTGGGAAGGGCCATAAATCACAGACTGGAACAACTTTATCATTTAACAGAAACTTTGTGCTGTTAAATATCCGCTGCCGGCCCCTTCTTCTAGTATATGATTTGATATTAATTTGATTGAAGTTAACTATTTACCCTTTCAGATCCTCTGGCATTTTATACACATACAAGCATGTATATAATATATATGATTTTCTTAAGCAAATTTCTTCTATATCTTTATGAATTAGTTAACTTTTGCTTGCATATGAATTATTAAATTGGCTCTAAAAAAGAAATACACAACGATTTAATGAATAATGTACAGATTGAAGTCATGTACTGGGTTGTTTCCTGAGTTTGCAGAGTATGCAAGTGGTGTTGAGGCATCCTGGTCTTGGAAATGTTCACAGGAAGAAGACCCATCGATGAAAAGTTCAAAGATGGTTTGAATCTCCACAACTTTGTTAAGATGGCAATACCAGGAAGAATTGTGCAGATTGTTGACCCTGCTCTTCTCGCCACCGTACAAGAGACAGCAGAAAACAAAGTGAAGTACATGCTTTAGAGGTCATAACAATGAAATTGAAGCAGAGGAGAAAAATCGAGATTATGAGAACCTAAGCAAGATGGACACACGTGTTGAAGTGTATACATTCAATCCTTGAGATAGGACTGGTGTGCTCAGAGGAATCACCAAAGAATAGAATGTCTATGGAGGATATCGTCAGGGACCTCCACCATGTACAAAATGCTTTCAATGGTGCTGAGATCAGTCGAGCGAGATAAAGCAGATTAGCAGGAGCTAAATAATAGCTAGTTTGTGCCAAGTTACTAAGTATACTTTCTTGGCATTTAGATATTTTATCAAGCAGTTGCAAGGCGATATAATATGTTCACCTGTAGCAGATTCTTGTTTGAAGAACTAAGAAATGAATGTGAACCATTTGTATAGTACCGGCTCATGTATATATAGAGTGCTATATGTTACTTATTCAAGGTTATCAAAATGTTATCGATCAGTTAAATGAAAACGCGTACGTGTAAGAATATGTTTCTTTTCCTTTAGTAGAAGCGTACGTAACAAGAATGCATAATATCTGATCTATGTCTCTATGAGTTGATGAATACCATGAGCATGTTTCAGATATTATTATCTTCTGCTTTTACTTAGTTAGGAAAATACCACAGTGATGAATCAAAACTCGAACAATGGATTAATTAAAAGTATATCTGGTACTTTTTATGAATAAACAAACACTTCAAGGCTCACCCATGCGACCTGCCACCAGCAGAGAGGCACAACATATCCCTCATAACAAGGCAGCAGATTGCCATTAATATATTCAAAAGTTAACGAATTTTTTGGGTTCGCCGGAAAACATAAACAAAAATATTCAGATACAGAGTTTAATGTAGCACGCTTGTGGAGCACACTCATGGATTTGGGGCATTAGCAACCAAAAATACCAAATATATAAAATAAAATGAAACATCAGATAGATATATAATCGATCAAATAAATAAATATTTTCTAGTATTGTAGATTTGTCTTTCTTATTTTTAACGATGGTAATATTTATTAATTGAAAAAACAAGTCAACAGTGTAAATTTAACTAGTAAAACTTGAAGTATAACGATAAAGCTATTAAATATACGGTCAATCAACGATATAAGAACTATACAAAATTACTATTAACAGTTCATCGGTATAAAGGAATGTCAAAAGAATCTTACATAAATTAACCTTAAAAAGAAAATTTGTTTATGTTCATGAAAAATAATCTAGAATCATCAAGGTATGAATTAAATCAATGATGACATAATCTGTCACACAGCGCAACAAATCAAGAACTTGACAGCGCTCCTTAATCTAGTCATAAAACAGAGATCGCAGCCACTAATTTCTTTGTTAATATAACCATGCCCCCACATAATTACCATCCATGGACACGTGTCCACAAACAAATCCGCTGTAGCACAACACAAAGAAGTACATGCATTTCATCGACCTATATAGAATTTATACATCATATCACGCTCTCCCTTCCTCCTCAGCTCAACAGTCAACTACAGCTACCAAGTACCCACCATGCACGGCGGCGCCACGTCAGCTCCGCCACCGACGCCATCGACCCAGCAGTCGGACAAACCCATGTCCACGTCAGCAGCGGCTGACGCCCTCTCGAGCATGCTCCACCGTCTTCCACCCACTCTCTCCCTCCCCACTCGCCGCGCACAGCCAGCCACGTGTCCTCCGGTTCCGGTGGTCTCTCTGTCCCAAGCTCGATCCAACCCTAGCCTCCTCTCCTCGAAACTCGGGTTCTTCCAGCTGACCGACCACTCCATCCCTCCCCAACTCGCTGACTCGGCCGAGTCGGAAGCGCTGTCGCTCTTTGACCTACCCAGGGAGAAGAAAGAAGCGTGTTTCCCGAGGAACTGGCCTGTTGGGTTTGAAGAAGGAGATGAAGTTGACGATGATGACGTGGAGGGACTCGGCGAGTCGTTTTGTCTGGACGAGTCGTGTTATACCGAGTCTGCTGGGTTGTCCTTGGCTTCTCTAAGCGAGTTCAGTCGTGCTTTGGAGAAAGTAGGGTTGGAGGTGACTGAGCTGCTTTGTAGGTCAGTCGGGTTTGAAAGTCCTCTAGGGAAGGGTGACCAGAGTCCGACCCGGGTTTGTTCGATGATGTGGGTGGCGGAGGGTTTATCGGGCAAGAGTAAGACGCCGGTGGCGGGTCGGTTTTACCCCTATGTGGTAGGATTGCAGTATCAAATCAGGGGTGGCCAGAAGTATTCTTTGCTGGCGGATTCGGGTTGGGTCTCGGTGGTGCCACTGGTGGAATCGGTCTTGGTCACTATTGGTGACATTGCTCAAGTAAGTTTCAAAGTTCAATAATTTACTATTTGCATTTTCACTATTTCACACTCTAGTGTCAATGTGTCATATATTAGATGTGGCCACATAACCTTGAAACCTTCTTTTGATAATTCTAGAGTCAATGTGTCATATGTTAGATGTGGCCGCATAACCTTGAAACCTTCTTTTGATAAAGAGAAGCTATGGATATCATAAACAAAAAAACAAAAAGAGGCACTCAAATGACACTTTGATCTTCAAATTGAACCTACACAATAACAATTTTAACGGAGTTAATCGAGATTTTGAGATACTGCCATATTAGATCATTTTGTGTTATGATTTCAAACTGAGTACGTTTTTGTATGCATAGACTTTGATCGGTTATGTGCAATTAATTTGTGATATTCTTTAAGTTTAAACATCAAATTCAAAACGTTATAGGTATGGAGCAATGGGGAGTTGAAGAAAGTGAGAGGAAGGCCAGTGGCAGGTTTGGGAGAGGGTAACAACAAGTCACGGTGCATATCGATGTCGTTGTTGGTGATTCTTCCTATCGACACTAAAATTTCCCCTGTTCTTCCGGCAGCAGCCATAAGCGGTGGTGATCACAGTCACAAGGATGATGATAATGATGAAGATGGAAATGGAAGAAATGTTGATGAACTGGGAGATCATCAAATCAATGATAGCAGTATAGTCAGTACTGGTGAAAATAGAGAAATTGAAGGAAGGTTGTTCAAGTCCTTTTGTTTGGAGGACTATGCTTGGAGAGTGTATCATGAACGCCTGCATTTCAAAGACCCGCTCGATAGGTTTCGCATTAAGAAATGAAATTTGAATGATATATTGTCATACACAGCCAGGTTCTTTCTTTATTTCATTCCTTTATGTGCTTTTTCTTTTGAGGGTGGAGCTAGCTAGGGTACGGTTTAGGGTTTAAACTCAAGATGTGGCTGAGACTTGTAGTTGATGATGCCTTGAAGATTACATGGTTTGTCCTTCCATAATACAGATAGTTCGAGCAACTATGTCTTCAGAATGTGAAGGCTTACAGTTCTTAATTGTTTACATTTGAATATTAGATGAACTATTTTATCTCAACTAGCTAGCTAGTGAATTTTAGCCCATATATTCTTCCTGGAATTGGAGAAAAATTTGTGTGCATGACTATCAACTTAACGAGGTTCATGATGTTTAGTGTTGATAAATTTAACGACGTGCATGGCGTTTAGTGTTGATATAGTTTGAATGACTACAAACATTTAAATTGGTCATTAAATACAAAATACAAAGCACGTAAGGGGACATATATTAAATGATCGAGTATTGTAGATGCATATTTCGGCCTATATAGTTTAATGTTAATTATAAATAAGTAAATAACACATCAAATCATGTCAACATTTCAATTCAGATTTGACGATGACGTTGAAAAATTTGTTTGTTTTCAGTTAAATGTTTCACCAGGGCAGACCTTAATAGAGAGGAAGCTAGCTGTACATCCACCATAGCTGTGTACCATTTGCTTTCTCTATAGCTCTCTGTAACGGTGATATACATTGTAACAATGAAAAACATACATACAAAACATTTCCAAATTTATAGCTATCAAGGTTTTTAGGCCTTGAATATAACCTCAAACAATTTGAAAGTCAAATTGACCAGTAGGTTATTATACCTACCTAAAATTTATAAACAATTTAATCTCGATAAATCACCTTTTATATCCAAGGCACATTTAAGCCTCCCTCCAACTGCATATATATTTCTTAATCTAGTTGTTTAGTCAACTCTTTTAATTATATATCCATGCACGGCACACATTAATCCTTAATTTTGTTCAAAATATATGCATTTTACTCGTCCCTATCCTAAAACATCTTCCAAAACAGTATTTCCTGAAACCCAAATTTTTCAGATATTAGCAAATTATCTCTATTCCCTCTTCCAACTCACCTCACGTCCGGCTTTGTTCATTGTCTTCCCGATACTTCAGGTATTAGCAAAACTACATCCGTCACCATCTCTTTCAGGTTAGTATAATTATTTGTTCTTGTTGTGAGGTTTGAATTTAGTAATTACTTTTCTCAGTTTTGAACCTTTTATTGTGTATTGGTTTTGGATTTTATTTTTATTTTTGTGAATTGACATGAGCTGTACATGCCTTTGCTGAAGTGGTCTCAGAAGGATTTTGCTGCAGTTGGCTTGACTTAGAATATAAGCAAAGGAAGTACAGAAGAGGATGTTGGTATACTCACTGCACAGAAAAAAAAAAAATTCATGTTCCTTAGTCTTTACTTTTCTCAAACATAAAGTCATTAATTATAATTTGAATAATCTGTTGCTGTAAAACAAATCAGAGTATTAAGAGCCTTAATGATGCATCAACTTCACTAGGGCAGTTGAAGCTTGTGTTTGTTGGGGACAAAGAAAGCTCACATGCTAGGCCAGGAATTCTACCTGTATATATGGGAATTTCGAAAAAATATATATATTAAGTTTCTCCAAGCAGCACAACTTACTAGATTGCAATACAAAACGATTAGGTGCTGTTTTGTTTTAACAAGGATGATTAGATGACTTTGTGCAAACAAACGATCATAATGATTTCTAGTATAATGATACCATTCTTTCTGCTGGAGGCCAAGTGGCCAACTTTTAGCCTCCGGCCATAAGGGAAAAAGGAAAATTGCATTGCATCTTTGGATAAATTATTTACTCATTTTATATTAGAGTACTTTTAAATTATTTGATGTTTTTGCATAATCGGGAGGGTTCATTTTCTAGAGCACCGAATATCAATTATGTGAAGGATAATCGAACAATAAGTTGTTCGTTATTTCTTCTTATGATCGAACAAAGTTGTTTGATAATTCTTGTTAATAAATGAACGGTTTTATCGTAGTAAAGTGATTGTATGTTTGTTCAAACACAGTTAATCGAATTGCTATAATACATATAAACAAATTTTGTTCGAAATCCAACTAATATTAATTGGACTTCTATACTAAATAGGCGAGGCATTATTACCGTATATTACGTATTTCCATTTGTGCCATGTAAATGACAAACAAGTTCTAGATACATGCTTCTCTAAATAATAGCAACAAAAGAATTTCAAGCATTCTTTCAAACAAAATTTAATCATAGTCTATGAGCATTGATTTGTTCAATAGTGGAGGATGATAATCCACATTTCGCACGCATTCATGTCCTATATTAGTGAAATTTTGACTTGTATGAGCTTGAGGCCTTTTCCTTTTAACTTTGTGACTGTTGAAGCTTCCCTATCAAAATCTATAGAAACGAACAGACTGCCCACCTTAGAGTACTTCCATATCACCACCACAACCAGCTTCATATCACCCTCATGGCCTCATCTAACTCAGACCAAGACCCCAAAACTTTAAAATTACTTCTCTTTCCCTCTAATACTCTTTCCTGGGCCAATTTTGAATGAAGGAATATGAAGTAATTAGCAGTGGCTTCTATTAGACACAAGCAATTTGCACCTGAGAAAGACAAGTCTCCCTACACCAAATGCCAAGACAATTTCTTCGAAGACAAACCCATTTCACCAAACCACTCAATTAATTAAAAACAGAAACAAACTTAACCTAATGCACCAAATTCACAAAGCTCTCTTTAAGCTAGCTTTCATGTTTGTTGCTGCTCTTATATTTCATCTTCTTTCTTTCTCTCCCTCAGTTCATTTCAATCATTTCCAACTCTCTTTCTTGTTCTTCTTCCCCCCTCTCTCTCTCTGATTCATGCAGATACCTCGCAGAAAAACACCCTTCTCTTCTTCACCTGAAGCTTTCGCAATTATGAAGAGCCGCAAGAACAATAATCTACCAATCTTCGTCGTCGTCTTCTCGATTTTTCTGTTTGGGATTTTCATGTACAATGAGGACGTCAAATCCATCGCAGAATTCCCATTCTCTTCAAGCCCAAAAGCGCAAGAACTCCGAGAAGAGCAAGAAACGAAACAGAGTTCCTCTGTTTCGAAACAGAGCGACTCTGTTTCCGAAATCCCGAACAGGGTTTCTCTAAGCGCCACTTCAAGAACCCAATTGGAGGAAACCCAGTTGGAGAATCCGGTTTCTGAAGAGACCCAAGAACCTGTGGAGCTGAAAACGATCATGGAAGAGAAAGACGAAGACCTGGACAAGAAGATTGAGGTGAATGAAGAAGATGATATGGAAGAGATTGAATTGCCTCCTGAAGATTGTGACTTGTTTAATGGGGACTGGGTTTTCGATCCTGTGACTCATCCTTTGTATAAAGAAGACGAATGTGAGTTCTTGACGGCCCAAGTGACTTGTATGAGGAATGGAAGAAAGGACTCTCTGTATCAACATTGGAGATGGCAGCCCAGAGATTGTAATCTTCCAAAGTAAGCAATTACTTAAATTAATCAAATCCCTTAACTAAATTCATCCTAAATTTTGTTGTTAATTAGTTTCATCTTAATTTCCTTTTTAGGTTCAATGCAAGATTGTTGCTAGAGAAACTAAGAAACAAGAGGCTCATGTTTGTGGGGGATTCATTGAATAGAAACCAGTGGGAATCAATGATTTGTTTTGCGCAGTCTGTAATTCCTCCTGGGAGAAAGACCTTGGTGAAGAATGGATCCCTCTCTGTTTTCAGAATTGAGGTACATAATCATTTTCTTCTATGCCTTTTTTTTCCAATTTGTTCTTGATTGTTTTGACTTGGAGAGCAAACTTATTCAAGCATGACCCACCAAACTTTGTAATCAACTAGATTATATAACTATGACAGCAAATGAAATCCCATTTTATTGTAAATAAATTTAGAAATGGGGTGCAGGTATTTTCATGTCCTGCATGCTTGTAGTTTTGTATTCAAGTACTAATCACAAGAAATTGACTAAACATGAGGTATAGGAAATTGGCATAGATTACTAATGGGGTTTGGGTAAATAGGTAATAATTTGATAAATTTTCATTTTTTACATGTACCGATAATATATGGATCAAAAATATGTCGACTAATATTGATATTTAATACCTTCGTTTTAGGATTATAATGCTACGGTGGAGTTCTACTGGGCACCATTTCTGGTGGAGTCAAATTCAGATGATCCATTGATGCACAGCATACAAAACCGTATAATCATGCCCAAATCGATTAAGAAGCATGGTAAAAATTGGATAGGTGTGGACTACCTCATTTTCAACACATACATATGGTGGATGAACACTTTCAACATGAAAGTTCTGTAAGTAGCTACCTAACTTGCTGAATAATTTCATTAGTTAAACATCAACGCCATGGAAATTGATCTCATTTTTTCTTTGTTGGGTTTACTCGAAAAGACGAGGATCGTTCGATCAAGGAGCAACGGAGTACGATGAGATCGACCGGCCGTTGGCTTACCGGAAAGTTATGACAACATGGGCGAAATGGGTGGACAAAAATATTGACCCCAATCGTACCACTGTCTTCTTCACCAGCATGTCTCCTCTCCACATCAAGTAAACTTCACACCTTACCATAATGCTTCAAAGTTTAGCATAATTTGCAATTTTTTCAAAAAGAAAACGTAAAACAAAAGCATCGATGGAAATCATGACGTTTCTGCCACTAGGGATTTTGTATAAACAAGTCATTGTCTCATTGGTTAAGACAGTAACAAGAACAATTGGAAGTATATGTGTACACAACATGGATTGTGCACAGGTTAGTTTAGTCGTTCTTGTTGGCTTTCTTATGTCTTAATTTGTATTTGTATTAGTATTAGATTAAGCACATCCAGTTGTTCTCACAGCCAAATGGCACAAAATCATTGCAAACTGTAGGCCTAGTACATTCGTTGAAAAAGTGCCTTTTGCTTAGCTAATGATCACTTTTTTAAGGATTTAATTACTATTGGTCAATGTGTTTTAGGTAAAAAGAACTCATTCCTACATCACCGATTCAATTTGTTTCTTCAATTATTCTATAATGATTATTCACTTAATTTCTATCAAATCAATGTTTAAGCACAAATTGCACATGAAAAAATTCTTTGAACTTAATTTAAATCAATTTTAGAAATTTAAGCATCCCTTCATACATACATGATACTTTACAATTTATTTTATGTATAAATTTTTGACATAAATTAAGGGAAAGTGTGAAAAAGAATATAACGACATCCCATTAGGTGAGGATGAGCCTTGGTGGTTGAAAGTGGGTGTATGAACCATGAACCTCAAAGCTTTGATTTGAAACTAATATTTGGTCGGTAACCACTACACATTTTCCAAATGACGCTATCATATGTACCTTGGTGCTTTTTCACATCCAATGTAACATTAATGAAATAACGTACTGTTGTTGTGCATGTAGGAGCTTGGATTGGGACAACCCAGATGGCATAAAATGTGCCAAAGAGACCACTCCAATCCTGAACAGAACGACACCGTTGGAAGTGGGCACAGACAGAAGGCTCTTTGTGATTTCAAGCGACTTAGTGAAAGCAATGAAAGTGCCTGTATACTTTCTCAACATTACTACTCTATCCGAGTTTCGTAAAGATGCACATACCTCGGTCCATACCATCAGGCAAGGCAAGATGTTGACGCCGGAGCAGCAAGCTGACCCGGAGAATTACGCCGATTGCATCCACTGGTGCCTCCCCGGGTTGCCGGACACATGGAACGAGTTTCTTTACACGCGTATCATCTCGCGGTCTTGACACATAGTAGATCATCATACAAGTCTTGTTGTATAATTTTTGTTTTAATTTTTTGGGGTTCCATAATCACTACCTCATCTCATGTAATTTCTGTTCAGTTTCTTCTTTCACTGTTTTATAGCTTCAAACCTAGGACTGGACCTTTTTATTTTTTGGTTCTTTGCTCAGCCAAATTGACTGAGTGAGAGCTAAGTGAGAACACCCACATTCCTGCAAAACCTCAATACTTGCCAAGGTCGAAAAGGGGGCAGTTTGATACAACAGTTTGAATTGTATAATTCACGTGGAAAGGAAAATAATGAAAATGGAAAATTGTATATTAGATGTTAAATCTTATTTCCCCAAGTATTCATATGGTAATAACCAAGAATAACCATTAATTGAACCAATTCGAAAACAATTTAATAGCTACGGCAACTGACAACAAAGCTCTCATACTGCCGAGTATTTCAGTTATATTACTTATATCTGAATATCTAGTCTATCTAGAAGTTATTTGTAAAATTGGTGCCAGAACTTCTAAAGACACAGCCAATGATTACCAAGATAAATAAGAATTCCTATTTTAGTTGTCATTTTGCATATATAGCTTGAACAATGTAGATGTTACATTGGTTATACAAACAGAATAGAACAGATCCTACCTGGAATCTGGACATCAAAATCTCTGAACAAATCTCCAGCGTACCATCTATGCCTTATCTACCATTAGTGGATGAGAAGAGCTTATCTATCTCAGCAATAGCATTGACATGAGCTTTCGGAAATAATAACCGCAGAAAAGGGACCAAAGATGAGGATGACTTGAGCTTGGGCTTGACTTTGTCCACAGCTGTCTTAATTGCATATGGTGCTGGTACACAAAACCATTGAAGGTACCAAGAAAGAAGTATTGAACGTTTATTTCCCTGGGATTCTTCCGCATTTGGCCACTTCCCGGAATACATATAATTACAAAAATCATCCTTCAAGTCCTGAGAACAATCTAGGAGTGCTTCCACCTGCTTCCGAAGACATGCTATAAAGTTGGATTGAACAATGCCACCTCTCGAAGAGGTCAATCTTCCACTCAACAAAGCCTCATTGTATGCTAGTGCAAGCTGTAAGTAGAGGAAGTAATTGAATTCTTATGAAATGGCTTATGAGTTAAGTGCCATGTGCTATGCAGGTAACATGGATACTGACTCTGAACTCTAAAGCAATTAATACAATAAGGTCATTGTAATCTGATTACATTGCATTGAAAGTTATCGGTAGAACAAAAGTAAAGGTCAACAATCTACCTTAAGATTGGAGATAGATAACGAGTCACATAAAACAACAGTATCACTAGTTACTTGACCTGCCATTGACCCCATTGTCGTGTATAATGACAAATAGACCTGCATAAGTGTCGGGAGATGACTATGAGTTTAGTATTCAGAATACATAAATGGAACACCAAATAATTTTTGGATCAAGATGAAAAGCATATCCACTTGTGTTGGAAAGTGTCACTTGTAAACCTGTCAATCCATACATCTATGGTACCAAAAAACAAAAAAACAAAAAACAAAAAACAGAAAACAGACTTTGTGGTTACCTGTAAAAGAGCAGGCCTGTCCTTGCTCACACACTCAAATAACACTTGCAAGCAAAATTCCTGGAAGTCAATATCAGATCTGCAAATACATTTTGAAACTGATTATTTCACAGACCACAGTATGGAAAATAAAAAAGGAAACAAAACCACTTCGCATATATATATTTCTTTATTAAACAAAAAACGACTATCATTGAGAACTGATTATCAGAAGGAAAAACAAAAGAAAAAAGGATTATCTATGCTCAAACATACATAACAGTAAACGACCCTGTACAGGACTATATGCTTAACTCTACAAATTCAGTATAATAACCAAGTATGACTAGCATCTCTTTACTTATTTATCATCAAATGCATCACTGGAGTAAGGATTGGAAAACATAATATAATATTTAGCCATCAACATATAAAGCTACCATTTCCTGCATTCAAGAAAAGTAAAATTCAGTTTCCCTGAATAAATCTAGTGACCATTGCTGTATATCAAGGAAAATTAATTTCCAACCATTTTAAAATGGAAAGAATTAGTTTATTCTAATTCATTCAACTTTAAGGTATATAGACGGGGATGTGAGATATTTTGTCATGGCACCAGAGTATGCCAAAGGGATAATAAGTACATTTTTTTTTTTTTGTTTCTTTGGGTAGAATAATTTTTTTTTTCTTTTCCAAATCTACCAAACAGAGCAGGGCACATCATAGTAAATATTAATGTGATCTTACCAAAAAGGTTTCAACGTTGACAAAGAGAGGATTTATTGACCAAAAAAAAAAAGACAGAGAGAGGATTTAAGGTTATGGTACATTAAGGGATGGTTGACAGTGAGAATAGATGGATAATGTCTGAACCTAACTTCAATACCAGACACATATTCTAAACATAGTCAAGGCCACAGAGCAAAATGTGAAGATAAAAACCGGAAAAAAAAAAAAAAAATCTGTAAACTTGCCTGCTCTTCCAGGAAGGGTCACAGCAGAGTTGTGCAAATGCAATTAAGCTAGGATTGGAGGAGAAGGTACCAACCAACTGATCAACTGTAACTGAACCAAGTCCATGTTGGCCACTAGAGGATGGGCTAGGTGCTTTTAAACTTGTCAAACCAAACACCTGGATCAAGAATAATTTGATAACCACAGTATCATCCAAGGAAAATTACAAACATAACCAGCTGTAGAGAACTATTAACCTTATGCATTGCACGTGACAGCAACGACTGACACCCTACGGGATCATCAATATATGAACAAGCTCCAACCTTTCTCTTGATATACAAAACACCAGAATTAAATGGGCTATTCTTGTCCCCAGAGGTCCACCAAGGTTTATCTGTTTAAACGCAATGTGGATTAAGTCAAACATTACAACTCTATGAATTAACTATCAAAGAGAGCAAAGACTAAATTAAATTAATTGAAACATCATAGCTTAGCAAAGACAAGTCACTGAACAAGTGTATACCTTCAGGGACGAGATCTATGACTTGAGGCCAGTACCGAGGACCACAAATACGTAGTGTCTTCAACTGCAAACAGCAGCATATCAAGTTATCAGTGAATCCCCAAAACTGTAAGTTCTCTACTTGACATATGCAAAAGGCGGGCAAATTCATTCCAGGATGAACTCGACCATAGAAGTCTCACAGGAAAGTTTAAGTTACATATCCGTAAAAGCTCTACTGAAAAACTTTATTTAGTTAAAAGATGAAAAAATATAATCCAAATTTTATATATTATATTTTTTTTCAACTATTTTTCTTGAGAACTACAGTAGGTGTGGAAAGTTTTCATGCAGAGCCAGCAGCGGATTTATCTTCTGAATGTCTCAAGTTCATTTCAATAAATATCAGAGAGAGAAGGAAGATGAACAACTATTGATTTCCTTATTCCCGAACTTTTGAAGCTTACAATGGCACGCTCTGGCAGAAGGCACGGTGTAACCTCACAAAAACTTGTTTCTGCATAATGCTCAGTTTCCCTTATAGTAACTTCAAGGGGGGCATACACTGGTAGACCAGTGTCAACATCAACAGTCTGGATCCAGCGAGCTTCCGTTGCCAGTACGTACAAATGTCGAAATGCCTGAAAAGTACACTCCCCTCAGAATTCATAATACTAAATGAACAGACAATCAGGTATCAAGGAGTGAAGGAGCAATCTATTTCTATTGGCATGACCAATAAGAAAGACTTGAAGCTGTGGAGCAAAGTTATTTGACCAACAAAAAAAAATATTTAGTTCTAGACATTCTATTCAAAACCTTATAAGGGAAAATCTTCATATTTTCAGGACTGTCCAAATGTACCAGCATAAGCATTGTTGCATAGGATTAATAAAAGCCAGTTGACTGCACTTATCAAATCAAAGCCAACTATAGACGTATGTGAAGCCTGACCAGCCCTTTCAACTTTACTGTACCTGGAAATGGCATCTATTATCATTTGGTCCAGTTGGCAAGCGTGGGTAAAGAGTAATCAGCAAAGCGGCAACTGAACTGTTGCTTGTTGAAAATGTCTGCATTCCTCCACCAAGGAACAAGAAACCAATTGCTAGGCTTACCTAGAGTCACCGGAGTCACAAAGGAAACAATACTTAGTAGAGAATACAGCGGAACACAGTTGACTTTCAAAATTCAAAATGTTTACTTGCAACCACATAAATCTTGATTTCATCTCAAGTAACCTATGTCATGCATTCTGCATTCAGCATTCAGCAAGTCAAGGTGACATATAGGACAACTTCCAATGCATTTCACATTATTCTACTATTGAGGATCCCTCATCAAAAATAATAAGAATTTGTTACACATTACAGGATAAAACTAAGCAGCTTTTCTTATCAACGTATGTTCTGCTGATAAAAAATGAAAAGAAAAAAAAAATTCCTTATTTACTGTGGCTTAATGAACTTTGCATCATTTTTAAGGGGAAATGTAAACATCATAGATTGCATTGCTTGTCCCTTTGCAGTGTGTAATTATATGGAGTGAAAGAAGAACATGAATATTTATGTTTATATGGAGTGCAAAAACTTACAGCCATCTGAACGCCATAGTTAACATGCCCATCAGCAGAATTTCTGCTGCGGAGAAATCTCAATAGCTTAAAGGTTTGTAAATGCCCAGAACCAGCCATTACCTGTTCACTCAAAGCATTAGCACAAGACATTTTTCACATATCTAATAGAAGACAGAAGATGACCAAAATCCATTTACCACACACAAGGAAAGAACAATGAGATGCAGGCATATTTCCAGAGTCCCCCGATCAACATAGCGAGACAATCCCTTTGGGAAGCTTCCACTTGTAGCAGAAACTGGCTTGATCTGCAAACACATAAATAAACTAGTCACTACTAATTCACGGTTAATTCTAACTTTGACCAGTCTTGCTTTGTCCGACCTCGTTTAAAAAGTAAACAGCATAGTTGTAAAGTAACTCCTGTGCGTGCCCATCCTTTGTACCAGCGAATCTCAACCCTGCCCATGATAAAAGATAATGGAATTCAAGATAAGATACGTGGCCATTTCTGTATAGAAGTTTAAATTTTATAAAATTTTTGCAGGAATATACAAGTACAAATAAAGTACCGATTAAAGGCAATATTATATTTTCATGAAAAACAAAAGAAGTAATAGTATACAAAAAGCTAAATGTGCCCAGATATCTTATCATTGAACAATTTGAACCAAAATCTGCAGGAGGCAATATTCTTTCTAGCCTTCCCAAAAAAGCTGCATTAGATAAATTACTTCCCGCTAAATAAAAGTAAAAAATCTGATCAATATGCCTCCAATTTTGATACAATCATATATAAACTAGCCCCTTAACAAGTGCTCCGCACATGTCAATTGGCTTTTGCCTTTATAAATAAAATATAAAATATAAAAATTAAAAAACTGAAAACCATGTTTATAGTCTTTCCCAATCCTATATGAGGGAACTTCTCCATATTTTGTGGGAGATGTTGTAAATTTTTAGTATTTTACTATTGCATCCTGATTATTAAATCTTTTTTTATCACATAGCTTATTATTATGTGAGGGTATTATTGGCGTTTCAAAAATTTAACTATGTTAAGGGGAATTGGCTTAATATATAAATTATCAAGTATAAAAATAAAAAAAATAAAAATAAAGATGAAGAAGTTATCTTCATAACCAATTAAAACCTATCTAGACATCTTACCAAGAGAAATGCAGGCTCCAGCCACTATATTGACATATGCCTGAACAAATGATTCAGCATCCATTTCATCAATATCATCAGTATCATCCCCAAGGAATTTGACACCATTTTTGATAATATCCGGAATCTGAGACTGTACCCAATCTTGGGAAGGATGAATCCTATAACAAAAGGTTGTCAAATCATGTCTGAAGACTAGCTATATACATCTGGCTTTAAAAAACAGTGGTTCTGCAGTACCTGCTCCACATTATCAAATTTCGAGCAATGACGCGAAGCATAATGAAATCAGGCCTCACATATTGCAGCTCAAATTGTGTACGAGGAATAGAGAGCTTAGACACAATTGCCTGTGATTCGGTCTACAAAAATAAAGCTAGGTGAGAAAATTCTTCATGCAGACAGGTCATTTAGTGGAAGTATATAGTATTCATACGAGTATCATATCTAGTGGAAGTTACCCTTAAAAACATTAAAGCAAGAGCAATTGTGGCTCCAGGTGCTGTGACATCAACATTCACTGCAGTCCCTTCCATCATCTACAAGACAATATTAACATGGGAAAGAGGATCATATAAGCTGCTACAGAGAGGGGGGAAGGAACAGTATACATGTATGTTAAAAGAAACATTGCTATATATTGGAGTCTAGTGAAGCTAGTGGGAAGAAATCAACCTGCGCAGCAGCACGATTGTCATCTACTGATAGTGTTGATGAAATGGATCTATCCTGCTCCAGGTGAAAAGTTATATCCCAAGTTAGAATCAAATGGCACTAACATTAGGAAATTCCAGATTATACACAACTAAATAAAATTCACATAAAAATAATAATAATAAAAAAGATCCATTTACCAACATACATTAACTTCTTTTCCACCAATATAATGGAACAATTTGTCGACCACTGTCTCCATGAAACCGAGAGCATCTTCTCCCCGACCTATATTAAACATCCATAGTTAGTCATGACTCATGACCACATTTCATAATAATTGATTCAATTATCTAACTGTGCATACCCAATGCAAGAAGACCCAGGGAAAATCCTGCAGAAACAGCATAACCTTCCCTTTCTAGTACATTATCACCTGCAGTTCTACGTCCTATTTCCCCCTGCAATGTAATGTACAAAAGTCAGCTCCAAGGAAAGTTGAAGCAAGATACAACAATAGAATTACAATCAATCACCGAGAAAGAGACTGTAACAGAAAAGCACAATGACATGCAAAGCAGGAACACATCTTGTAGAACGCACATACATTCATAAGATTTTAAAGTTATCGACATTTAACTGCAGAGACACCAACAACATACTGTCATACTATATGCTTTTCACCATACAAGTAAAAGAACAGTATGAAAATTTATAAAATAAAATAAAATTAAAATAAATCAAACTAGTGAAGCAACAAGAATTAAACCAAGAGAATCTGCATTGTTTGTGCGTGCGCTGATCCTTCATAAAGAAGCCCAACTGACATTAGAGCTGCTGACTGTTAACAACAAGAAAAAAGAGTTCAGTGTTAGAATAAAATCCTGAAGGAATACCAAATTATCCAAACACACTAATAAGCAAAGCATCATCATCATCATGTGAAACAAGATAAGAAGCTGAGGAAAGCAAAATTAGCAAATGTATGTTTGCCAATGGAAGGGATGAGTTTACATATACTTATGAGTTATGATTGGTTAAAAAATATCCCAGGATACATAGGAGGCATATTCTGAGTGTACCATAATGATAATTGCACGACAAAATACCTGTAGAAGCGTTGGTAACTCCAATTCTGGAAATGAAGATGGATGTCGAGCAGGTATATGAACAAAAAGACACTGTCATGGAATTGTAACAAGATAAGGTTATACCACAGGATTATAGGCATATCAATAGAGCATGAAGAGAAGGAAGCTAAGAAAAACCTAGCTACATTGATGAATGACTAATCCATGCCTACAGATTCAATGGAAATAATATCCACACAGCTTCAGATCTAATCCGGTTCAATTAGCTCATTTAAATGCACCCCCTTCCCTCCCAAGTAGATTAAAAAATAGTGATGCTCCGACTACTAATACTCAATAATTGAAAGTATATTGAAAGACAACAAACACAATGCAGTTTGAGAAAACAGCAAGAAAGGAATTGAGCCAACTCACCCAACTATAATGACAAGCAAAAAACAGTTTATAGACATCATATTGAAACCTTTCAATCATACATATCAACATATGTATGGAGAGAGAGAAGGGGTAATTATAAATCTGATGTTCAACTGATAAGGCACAAATAATAGCACCCAGCGCTTTAATTGTGGAGCAAGAAAATAATTCACAAACATATGTCATACCTTAGATATTTCTGGTTGCATAGTCCCTCTATAGGTAGCTGCCAGGCCAAGCATTAGTCCTAGAGTTGTGATTTCATGTTCCTAAGAAATTGTCGTGTGGAATCAGACACTTAACTATATACAAAAGTACAAACAAAAGGCTAGGTATTCAACTTTATCAGGAGGAATCAAATGCAAATGCAGGCAACTCAAGGAACTGAAAAGCAGTGAAAACGGAATAAGAAAGAATTGGAAGTCATGGAATACAGTACCTGTCGAAAATACTGAAATATGTCAGTAATATTCAAAACACGTAGGTAACCATGTAATCCTAAAGCAAAGAGAAGTCCGGCATGAACAGCATTTGGCTCCTCTGGTTTATTATATTTGATCCACGTCTTTGACATCTTTCCCTGGAAATAATAAGCCAGGAATATGAGAGGAAACTTGAGAAATAAAATATAAATAATAAGACTGTATCTGTGTGTATCGGTTATGTTATATGGGGTAATGAACAGAAGCATGAAATTAGATGTTGTTGTAACCATAAGCAGGCAAACATGTCTATCGTCTATGTATAGTCCCAAGGTAAAAAGTACATGTACAAATGCTAGTATTCAAAAACAGAGCACATCTCGTAACATATGCCTCTGGATTTATAAGTACTATATGAAGTAATAAGGACATTTGGGGAGGAACCTGAAGAGGAGCCAGCCTTAGTCCAGCAGCAACAGCATTGTGGAATTCAGGCCAAGTTTTAATTTCTTCTACATTCCTCACATTCGGGTCCAGATTAACCTTTCATAGAAATACGAATCATCTAATATATGAGAGAATATACTTAAATGTCTTTAAAATTAATAAAGCTACAAGGAGAGAGGAAAAGTATATGACATAGAAACATTTAGTGT